>NC_060270.1:43734372-43950882 GCF_021613505.1 Equus quagga
CTGTCATAAAATATATATTGTTTTAAGTCAGTAAGTTTGTGATAATTTGTTACAGCAGCATTAGGAAACTAATACAGAAGGGATCCCCACGCTTCATCAAAATTCCAACAGCATCCAAGAAACAAGGAAAGGTTAAGAACTGTTCTGTAGTTTAAGTCAATATCACAGTCTCAAAATCTAGTGAAAGGTGAAAATTATGAAATTAAATAACTGATGGTCATTAAGACAACCCAAATTTTGGCACTGAAAATGATGATTCCGTCTATGCTAATAAAGGCAAAACAATTGTACTGACCTTCTCCCTTCTCCCTTTCAATTTGATTCCTTTGTTTTCTAACACCAGCTCCGTGGCTGATTATGCCAATTCAATTTTTTCCCCCAGATATTATGCTGTATATGTAAACTCAGGCATCTAAGAATAGCTTTTAAGAAATGGATTGCCACTAGCAATCATTTGAATATAAACTATATCATTGAAGAATGCATATGGGTGGGAAGATTGTGCCAGCAAAATCTAATGAGGAAAATGATGTATTAGAAATACAGAAGAGTAATGGCTTGTTCTGAGTATGCTTCTCAAGTTGGAATAAATTTCATTTTGTTACAATCTCAATATCCCTTGGTAAGAGTAACTATGAAAATGTATGTTGGTGCTAAAGCAGCATCACTGTGTATTTTTTATGAGAATGCATTTTTTTTTAGAGCAAGAATCAGAGGACCATGAAACTCTTTAAACACCCATTCGAATTAGGGAGTGGTAGAAATCTAAATTACAAGGCTGCTGGAATATTGCACTATTCCTACCAGATAATAGAAAGTCCATAGGCAGTTATGTGAGGAAATGATTCTTGAAAAGCAGGTCCTTCGACTTTTTCTTAGAATACACTTTTTAATTAGTTTTACTTCAGCACCTTTCTTTCTTACAGATTGCCAAAATTTGCAGTATCTTTTATTCATAGCTTTTTGTTCCAGGATTGTTCAACACAGCTCCTAAAAGAAAACAATATTGCCTTTCTAAGCATTTGCTCCTAGAATGGGCAAGTTTAGATGAGAAAAGATGGCATGCATTAGAAGTGACAGCTTGTCATCTTTCAATCAGTTCTCATTTTAAGGTAAAATTCCACTCATTCTACATGATCCAGGTAAAGACTGACTTCCTTAAGATATTGTATTGCTTTATCCCTCTGTGGTTTGCCTCCTTCTCTGAAAATCTTAAAGTGTTTGGCATCTATAAATGTTAACTTGAGTCTCAGGCATTCATTCATTCAGCCATCCATTCATTCAACACTATTTTCTACCTGCTGTGCGCCAGTCCCGGTTGCTGAATTCTGCAGACACATTGGTGAAAGGGACTGAGACCATGTCCTCAATCAAACAGGGAAATGTATGTGAAGGTAGATAATTATAGTCTGCCATGATAGAATTGTCACAGAACTTTGAAGATTCTATCACATATACAATTAAATAATTGTGGAGATATATCCTCTCTTTAGCTATAATTTAAGCCCCTAAAGTGCTTCAAGCTTTGTCTCCCAGTATTTACTACGCTGATCTGCACATAATGCCTGTTCTTAATTAAGTTGTCTTAATAAAATGTTGTTTCTCTTACTTTGCTCTTCTCCTATTTTTCTCTATTCTTCCAACTCCTTACTGTACACATCTCTATTAATAAAAGAAGACATTTCTTATTAGTTAACCCAGTAGTATGATTTTGAGTTAGTAGTGGGTGGTGGTTAAAAATACTTGCTCTGGAGTCAGATAATCTGTGTTTCAGTCCTGACTTGGCCACTGGATAGCCTTTTAACACTAGGTAAGTTGTGTAAACTCTCATTGCCCACATTTCCTCATCTGTGGAATGGGGATAATAACAGTGCCCACCCTGGGAGACAGTATGTGGAAGTGGCTGACATCTAAGAAGTACTGCATAAATGGTGGCATTCTTGCTTCACAACAGAATAGAGGCCAGCCCTTTCTTCACTTTGTAATCTAGGGCCAAATAGAAATGCTATTAATAATAGATTTATTGCTTTTATTTTTTATTGCGCATGCCTGCCAGGGCATAGAGAGAGGGGTCCCTTAAAAAGGACAAAAATGGAAGGTCATGGAAGGATGAGTCTCAGATCACCAATACCTGGGAGAGTGGAGGGAGTGTCTGAGTTGCCAGGGGGTCTGGGCCTTGCTCATCATAAAAGAATCCCTGGACTTTGACTTTTCAAAAGAACAGATGACAGGTCTTACATTCTAGAAAGTTCGGCAGCAGATCTTCTACGTGGCAGAATTGAGGTTTGAACCTATGGCTTTCTGACTTCAAAGCCTGGGGTTTTTCTTCTATAACTAGAGTTGTTCCCAATAGAACAAGGATCCAGTGAGTATGCAGGAAAGTGACTGATGAAGAAATTCTGTGGTCAGGTGGTCTTGGCATGGATTGGGAGGAGAAGAGATGTGGACATAGGGTGTGGGGTTGTCATCTCTCGTCTAGGGCAGCAAGCCTAGAGAATAGGGACTATATTTCTTAGTGGTACTGCCATGCACTTAGACACACCATAAGCATCGTCGGTGTAAAATCGTCTGTAAGATGCTTGACTGTTGGTGAAATCATGCTCAATACCTGCCTTTAAATTATACTGTGCTGATATTCCACATTTACTCTGTGTGAGTATCATATAGGTTTGTTTTCTTTTCTCAGTGTTGTGGTACTATTTTGTCTTAAATTCAAATATGATATTAATGTTTTAAAATAGCACGTCATTTAGTATTCATACTAATGAAATCCTGTCATTAAGAATCACACACAGGGATGTCAAGATAAGGCGGAATTCTGCACGATGTACTTCCTAAACTAGTCGTGGTCAAGGGGCTCTGGCCACAAGTAGGACCTTGTTAAAAGTTAACCCTGTTCACTTAAATAAGTTAACCTTGTTAAGGTTAACAAGGTTAACCTTAACCTTAACAAGGTCAACTTGTTAACCTTGTAAACTTGTTAACAAGTTAACTTGTTAAAAGTCTTACCTTCCTGCATTCCCACACCTGGACTTCAAGGGCTGCAGGAAGCCAGGCTCCTGTGTGGCCTGAATTTAGGGGCGGTCAGACAGCCAGGGTTCACGGTGTGATAAGAATTGTGTGATGGGTTGTAAAAATTAGATATGGGATATATATTTCTGTAGTTAAAGTTTTGATGGGGCTTTATTTTAACTATTTTAATCCCTCAGAGAGATTTGAAAATGAATTGAATGCTGGTTTGTTATTTTCCCCTCATGATTGTTTGTATGTCTTTTTAACAAGCCCAATGGCTTTAGGACTCTTTTCTCTAGTGATGTTTATTTCTTTTCTCTTTGGGAACCATTCTAAGTCTCACTGTGGTGCTTGTGGTACCCCATTGCATCTCCGCACCTCTGATCTTCTCCTCCCCCTGATTTAAGAAGAAAAGAAAAGAAAAAGCACCTGTGTGCACCTGAAGCTTTGTCAAGACTCTTTGGCACAATTCAGTGTCTGCAAATGTTACAAGATGGTATACAGATAGATGCAAAAGGGCATTTGTCAAACTGGGAGAAGACTATTCAACCGAGACTCATTTCTAGCTCTCTGCTGTGGAGCTGTTTTGAGAATAATTATAAGCAAGCACTGTTTGGACCGTATGGTGGCCTGGCCAGGGAAGGAAGATTCTGGGAATAAACAGCAGCTAAGTAGCACAAAAGCCAGATGTCTGTTTAAATAATGCTCTGTAAATGTCTACAGGTAGCCTGACTAAACTTGGGGATTTTATTTTAGTCAGGGCTGCTACCCACCTCTCTGTCACCGAACTGTGTAGGAGAAACCTTTGGGTTTTGCTTTTTAAAAACTGCTTCTCATCCCTCACAACCACAACCACCACCCCAATTGTTTTTTATTATTTCTGGCTCTTTTAACATTTGGCATATGATTAGTTTTCTTTCATTATTGGCTAGCCATAAATGAATCTGGAGTCTTTTAAATATTTACACACATTACATAAACGCATATAAATATATTAGCTTTGTTTCATAGACGAATCTCTTGTTTTTCAATATGAATGACCTCAGCTGTATAGTTCGTTCAGCACTCTAAATCTTAATCTCAATTTCCTATTTTCTAATTAAAATCCTCTCCTTAAAAAAAACAAGAAAAGAGAGGGAAAAAAACCCCTTTGTTTAGACGCTTCCAGGTTGATCTTGTATAGTAACAAAGTGTGAGTGTTCACACATATTTGCCCAAATTAGAAAAATTGGTTACATACTCTCGTTTTTTGAATAGAAATACAGAATACTGCCTTTAATACTATCTCTTTCTGGAAGAGAGGGCCGGAATGACCAAGTTTACTTGCTAATGGAAGATCTCCTCTATTTTATCGTTTTTGTATCTTGTTTGCCAGATTTCAGTGGAGTGTGGCTGGAACTCTGCCTTCGCTCTCCACAGGCCTTGCCTCTCCACTCTCTATCTTGGCTTTGGAGAACTGTGGAGTAGTTTTCCTTCTACTTCTCAGTCCTCTTCTGCCTTCTTGGATGGCTTGTCCGCTTCTGTTCACTCTTCTATTTTACATTTTCTTCAGCGTTCACTCTCAAGTGCTTCCCTTTCCAATATACCATCAGTTTTGAATGTACCTATTTTTATGGCTTCAGAGCTCAATTTTACATCTCCTACCCTGACATCTCTCTTGAGCTCCTGGTCTATATATTCACATACTTGGTGGAATTTCCACCTCAGACCCAACCTGTCCAACCTTGAGCTCACATATTCTCAGCTCCCTCCTTTGACATTTTTGAGCCAACATTGTCATCTCGTGTGCTCAGGCTCAAGAGAGCTTTGCTAAGCTTTCTATGATTTATCTTGACTTGTATTAGAATTAACAAAATGATTTAGAAAAAAATATTATTTTAATTCTTTCTCTTCCTGGGTGTGTTTGAGATCAAGAGTTCCTTTTGTTTTACTTTTTCAAAATCCACTGTCTACAAATTTTTGTTTATATAATTGCTTTGAATTTTTATGAAAAGCTGCAAAGTACTTCAAAATATACACTTTCTAAATGCTTGAAAGGATCTTGGAGGTCATTTAGCGAAATGATTCATTACATATGTGAAGAATCTGACGCAGATGGGAGTGAACTGGGTTTCTAGGCCTTTAGTGAGGCTCTGCCTCTATTAAATATAATGAGAAAAGTACGGTTCTTAACTAGTTATGTATTCTACATCCCTCTAGGTATGTTCACCTCCATATTTTTATTCATAACATTTTAAATGTTCAGACCTAAAACAGTAACATCTTCTGGGAATTGTATGCTTTATATTTGTAAAAGTCCTTGTTTAAAACTCTGATTTTCATTTTATCTGTCTCAAACATATTGATTTCATCCGGGGACCTTGAGCAAATTTCTTTGGGCTTCTTCCTACTGTGTGTCCTGTGAGTAGAACACTCTCTCAGACTTGTCACGTGGCCGGTCTCAAATAATTAGCCAAGTTTAATTTTTGCAATAATCAACCCAAGAATAATGACATAATAATGGGAAATTAGCAGCTACGTAAATTATCTTAGATTTAACAAATCACATGTTATGAACATATTAAAGAAAGAAATGCTATTCCACTTTTAGAATGACTTTATTATGTGATGAAACTAAAAAAAAAATGTGGGCCCTGTAACTTCTAGAAGTAAGGGAAATACACTTAGAGATGGGCATAACTTTTGGTGAGGTGAAATTTCTGTCAGTAAACTCATAGAATTTGATTCATTTCTCTAAATGGACATCTCCAAATAGATCTATACAATAAGCAGCTACTGGCTTATATGCCTGTACTTCCTCATAGTCATCTGAAATGAGCCTGTGGTGATGGTTTTCAGCTAATATAACTATTATTTTTTCTACTACCGGCAAAGCATAGTTCCTTCAGGACTTTGGAAATGCCCTTTCATATTTCTTTCAGGGAGGTAAAATGATTCCTTTATCAAATCCATATCCATAGGAAATGTATTCTTTTATTAGATCAAATAACATTTTCTATGGATCAACTTATTTCAGTCTTTACTTCTCTTAAGAGGAAAGAGTTATAATGATCACAGTAAAGAATTTTCATTTGGTTTTCACACTACTGGTAAAGGATGAATGTTAGAAGAGGATCTAATCTTGACTCTCATACAAATATAAGATGAATACGTGTGAAACATTTTATTTAACTCATTAATTAATGAAGAAATTGGAAAAGATATTACAACTAACTAATCGGTAGAAAGGAGGATCTAAAGAGCCACCTGATATATAAGTTCACCAGAAAGGATGATATAAATTTGCTTAATAGAAGAAAATTGGCTTCTTCAGCAGTGGGAGAGAGCAGTCAATTGAACCTCCACTGGATGGAATTTATTTGCATGCGTATAACCAAAAATTATTTGAATTACTATCAGTGTTCTGAAAGTTACTATCAATCTTTACAGAATTAGAAAAAAGCTACAGACAATGAAAGGTGCAAACTCCATTGATTTTAACCCTGGGAGCATTCTAAACAATGCATCATTTTCCATTGAAGATTCTCTCTCATGTTTTGGCCCAGTTAATTAGCTTTTACATTTTTTTCTACAGAGTGCCGTATTCTTTTGACGTTAATTCTTTCAACAGCTTTTGGGGCAGGTAACAGCCCTATTTATGTTGCAGAATGATTTTTATTATCTCTGCCTAAGCTCACTATTTCCTTTTTTCCAAGGTCAGTTTAGACAACTCAGCCATAAACGTGTACTGGAGAAGATCATATCTTAAAACGGGAAAAAGATCCTGAAGAACATCTGAAAATGATCACATTTGGCTCATTGAGTGAAGCTGTCATCTGAATGGGAGGAGGGGAGTATTGGACATTGTTTAATGCATTTCAAGAAAAATGAATTTGGGATCTTTTTGCTTAGCATCATTATTTTCTGTGTATTTTTACAGTAGTTACTACAATTATCCTAAATTATAGCAGTAAGTAAAATAATATAGTTTATTAATTACGTGTTGTGAAACATTAACAAAAGTTGAAGGTCACATGGTCCAAACTTCTGAACAGTTTTACTATTACTTCACTAATGAATTAATTCATTTACTCACTAGATTACAAGCTTTGTAAGGGTAGCATCTCCATCTGCTTACTATCTCTCCCCAAAGCCTTGCACAGTGTCTGAGGCGTAGTATGTACGTGATAAATATTTATCCAATGAAATTTTAAGAACGATTTTTTTTTTTTTAAGATTTTATTTTTTCCTTTTTCTCCCCAAAGCCCCCCGGTACATAGTTGTATATTCTTCGTTGTGGGTTCTTCTAGTTGTGGCATGTGGGACGCTGCCTCAGCGTGGTTTGATGAGCAGTGCCATGTCCGCGCCCAGGATTCGAACTAACAAAACACTGGGCCGCCTGCTGCGGAGCGCGCGAACTTAACCACTCGGCCACGGGGCCAGCCCCTAAGAGCGATTTTTTAACTACCTATTTTTTGTATGACATTATGCTAGGTGATGGGGATCAAAAATAAATACTTAAGTTGAAGGACAATCCATAGTTTAGAGAAGGTCATGATCTTTTCCCCAAAGGAATTTATCCCTGATGAGAGAATTTGAGGCAATATGACAGATTGACAGGAGAATAGTTTGGGTTGGTCCCCAAATCACACCATATAGGCAGATCTCTACTTCTTTTGAACACGTGGTTAACATTGTCTCTAGTGAGATCTCCCCAAGCAACACTCTTGATGTCACCAAGGTAGAGACATTGGAGGTTGATAAGATATGGACATTGGCTTCAGTAGCTGCTTCTCCTCAGGTTTTCCCAGAAACACTCCACCATGTTTCTGAGCCTGATCACAGTCTCCTTCTCTTTAACAGCAGCCTGAGAAGAACACCCAGCACAAATTATTATGTGCCAGAATTCAGGCTAAGTCCTTTGTTGCTGTTATTTCATTTAATCCTTATAGCAAGCCTACGAGTAGCTGAGAGGTTAAGGACTGTGACTGCAATAGTACAGCTAATGGGTGGCAGAGTTGGGACAGGAATTGAGGTCTGCCTCAACTCAAAGGCGGTACCCTTTGCCACTAATCTGTATGGCCTCTATATCTAGAACTGATGCGATGAAAATAGGTCTGAGTCTGTGTTGAGTGTCTGTGGGTAAGTGGGTGTGTGAGTGTGTATATGGGAGGAGCAAGGTGAGATTTTTCCCTATATCATTGCACAATCAAGAAAAAACTGTGCATTATCCAATTTTGCTTGGCTTCAGAGTTCTCACCATCCAGGCTTCTGTACAATGAAAAATTGCATAGTGACTCTGACAATGGAATCGATACTTCTATTAACTGCAACATGCAATTTGAAGGTTCACGAGGTGATGGGATTATGTTTTATAGAATTATTATCCTCCATGGGTGGAGTCCATGCTGCCACGGAGGGACCATGGAGTTTTTGAAATGTGTCTTGACTGCAAAGAGCTCATTTAGTCTTTCACACAATGGCACTTCGGCCCTTTCACCCGTTCCCAGCCGAAGAGTTCAGAAGTAGGTGCTGCCTGCCCGTGATGAAGCCTTCAAACCTTTGTACTTGCAGGACAGCTTGGCATTTTTCTTTTCCTCACCTTTCAAAATTTCCAATACCCTTAACATTTGATTTTTTTCTTAGATTTCTCCTCCTAAAATGTCTGTTTCTACTTTCTTTAGTTCTGCTTCCAATTTTGAACTCAGTGTGCTCTTCTGAAGTCGTTTTCCTCCTTCTAATTAACCTGACTCTATTACACACACATTCTCTATTCTTAGCTTCATTGTATCATCTACATAAATTACTAAAGTTATTTCAGCTTTATCTCAGACCTCCTTTAACACATTCTCTTCAGAGTTCGTGGTTTCTTGCCATTATCCCTGATTAGACTCACATCTCCTTTTTCTAGTAATGACCTGGCAAGAAAATAATTTTTTTAATGTTACTTTCACCTAATTTAATTCCTTTCACCAAGGGGCCAATATGGCCAGATCATAGTGCCACTCTGAATTATTTTGATTGTCCTTCTAATATCCCACTAATGTAAATTGAAAAAAAAATCAAATGTGTAGGAAACTAGAGTAAATGCTATAAAGATTTACATATTTATTTAATTTTAAAAAATACAGTTAATCTAGTTTTGTTGGTTTACGTTTTTACCTTCTGGTAAAAAATAATTACACAGATTGCATATTACAGCAAAATAACTATTTTCAAGTGTTTAATTTTCAATTTTTATTTGATTTGTGATTACTCCTATACAATATTAAGTGTATGTTCTTTTTGACTTTAACTTTTCACTGTGCAGAATTTCAAACATTTGCAAAAGTTGTACAGTATCATTAACTTCAGGTAGCTATCACTCAGTTTGAGCCATTTTGAACTCATGACCACTCTCATTCTACTTACACTCCCAACCACTTCTTCCTTCCTCCTGGAGTGTGTTGAAACAAATTCCAGACATTATATCATTTTATATGACTATTTCACTATGTATCTCTAAAGGATAAGCTCTCCTTTGGAAAAAAAGCAATAGAATACCATAACCACAACTAAAGATTTTCTTAAAATCAGGAAGTAATAGTCAATGTTCCAATTTCTTTTTTTTTCTGCTGAGGAAGATTCGCCCTGAGTTAACATCTGTGCCAATCTTCCTCTGTTTTTGAGTATATGGGCTGCCAGCATAGCATGGCCTCTAACAGAGCAGTGTAGGTCCATGCCTGGGAACTGAACCCAGGCTGCCGAAGCAGAGCATGCCAAACTTAACCACTGGGCCGTCGGGGCTGGCCCCTAATTTCTTTATCTCATTTCTTTTATAGTTTGTTTGCTTCAATCAAATTGAAATGAGATCCATAAATTGGATTGGTTGCTACAGTTCGTGTCTTTTTAATACGTAGTTTCTCTCTCATCCCTTTATTTCCACCAATTTGTGTGTTGAAGAAACCAAGTCACTGGTCCTATAGAGTTCCTACAGTCTGGATTTTGTGGATTGCATTCCTGTGGTGTGTTTAAAACACTCCTTTTGTATTTACATTTTCTCTAAATTAGAAGTTAGATCTGCAGGCTGGGCCAGATTCAGGTTTGATTTTTTGGGGGAAGGCTGCTTCATAAGCAGCATTGTGTACTTCCTCAGGATGTGACACAATGGCCGGTTGTCTGTCTTTTTGTGATGTTAGTGGCCATTGGTTGTCACAGCCTAGATCTATGAATTCACATTGGTTGCAACAGAATGATATTTTACTGTTTCTTCTTCATTTATTAGATGACATAGTTTTGTAAAGAAAAACTTCTCCTCATCTACTGTTTGCCCAAAGAGGAAGGTTTCCTATGATAGTGCTCAATTTTTCCCCTTTATTTGCCACTGTCTAAAATAATGAGGTTGTTCTGTACCATTATTGGGAAGTAGCATATGGGATTTTCTCTTTCTTTTTTAAAAAGTTATTGTGAACTCATGCATTTATATATATTTGATGTATGTCAATTCATTGTAATGAATATCCTTATGGATATCATCAATATGGATTCTGCCAATGAGAGCCTACTTCTGAGTCCTTTTAATTTGCCCCAAGTCTTTTATAGCTTCCTTAATTTCAGGTATAACAATATGTTCCACATTCATGTTATACATTTCCTTCTCCAGGTCTGGAATTAGACATTTCTCCAAGAGGATCTGGCTATTTTTAGGAGGAAATGGTATTTAAAGATTACAGGTGTTGAGTCTTCATTCATAATAGCATATTTGTCTTTGTCATTTATTTTGTACCTCTTTATTTTAACCCTAACTATTTTAGCTAAATCAACATCTACCCACCCAGAAGACGTACCTAGACACAAAAGCAAATTACGGCAACCGTGAGTGTAGGCGATCAACTCAACACGCTTTTTCAGATCCATCTGCATTTAGATTTTCCCTTGATCTCTGTCTCTTATTTTAGTCTTTCATACTTGCCTCAGGACCTGCTTGGATTCTGGATTCATTTCAAGTCCTTTACACACCATTTCAGTTTTGCTTACTCTTTGGGTCATGGTAACCCTGTTGCCTTAGCCTCTGCCTCACAAAATCCCAACCTGATAAGTCAGGATAAGTCTATATAAATTTTGTGAGAGGTCAGTTTGGGAAATATCAGAAAAAAAATATTTGGGAGGGTGTTTCTTCTTTTCATTTATATCAAGCACAAGGTTTCCTTGTCTATTCTTTTCCAGCATATGAAAAGTAAAGCCTTCATTGCCAGGCATATTTACTGGATTTTGATACAGCTGATATAAGCTAAATAGACATTTACTAACAAAGACAACTGTAGAAAGGCTAGTAAAAAAACTAAAGGACAGACAGGAGATTCAACTATATCCAGCTGTGCTCTCATTTCTACTCTCTTACCCCAGTTTAAAGCAAGCATTTCCAATTTTTCTACTGCAAATCTAAGACCAGCAATACTACTAGAGGTAAGAAGGAGCCACAAAAATTATCCTTGGTTGTGTCCTAAATAAATAACTACTTATATACATATATATGCACATATATACATATATATCATACATATACAATCCTTATATAACTTGTTAGATATGTATTATTATTATTTATATTTTTTAAAAATAAGGAAAGGAAATCAGAGAGGTTGAGACAGAGTCAATGTCCCACATCTAGTAAGTGGCAGAGTGTGGAAGCGACTCCAGGACTGCCTTTTCACTATGCTATGCTACTTCAGAAGATTAGGAATCGGCTTCCAACTCAAAGCTTTGTAGTTTAGTTAAATCTTGGCTCTGATCATACAATAACTTACTTAAATTTCCTCCTGGATAGATTTTCCTGGTTCTAGCTCTCCTCCCTTATTTCCCATTATCCAATCACACCGCCTGGGTTCCTCCTCTCCCTGCCAGTTCATCTCTGTCCTGACCTGATCCACTGGGTCCTCTATCACCTTCGCGATCCCTGTCCATCTGGCAGGAGCTGCGCTGTGCCTCACTCAGCTGCCTGGCTTGGCCCCAGCATCCCACCCTTAAACTTCATTTTTTTTTTTTGAAGATTTTATTTTTTTCCTTTTTCTCCCCAAAGCCGCCTGGTACATAGTTGCATATTCTTCGTTGTGGGTCCTTCTAGTTGTGGCGTGTGGGATGCTGCCTCAGCGTGGTTTGATGAGCAGTGCCATGTCCGCGCCCAGGATTCGAACCAACAAAACACTGGGCCGCCTGCAGCAGAGTGTGTGAACTAAACCGCTTGGCCACGGGGCCAGCCCCCTTAAACTTTATTTTGTTAACATTTCTGACTTGATCTAATCACCTTTACCAACTTGCCAAAAGTTTCTCCTTGGCTTTATTAAGAGCTATACCTCCTTTGGGTGGAAATTTTATTTATAAAGGTAGAATGGCATGCTCTGAGCAGGACTACTTATGGGGGGAAATATCTTATTTTCTCAGCTTGGAGATTTTTAGCTGGTTTTCATTTCAGCGGGAAGGTAGGGAATTGGTAGATGGAAGGAAGAAAATAGAAAATTCAGAATAGATTTCAGTGGGAAACAATGTTTTTGTCATTCATTTATCTGTGTCTACTTACCTATATAATTTTATAGCTTTATTTTTTTTCATTTACATATTTTGTGGAGGAATTAAAGCCATCTGCAATAAGAATATAAATAAAATAATGTCAGGGAAGAAATACAAAAGGAAAGTCCAGAGAAAACAAAATAAAAATAGAGAGAAAAGAACACACATATGCAAGTAATAAGGATTTATCAGGTTATTGTAAATTACCTTTAAATTTAACTCTCAGTTTCCTAAAAGTAAATTTGGAAAGGTATAGGCAGTGGCCAATTCTTGTTGTCAGAAAAGAGGATGCCTGTCACTTGCTAGGAGAATTCATGCTTCTCCCAGCAATAAGTTAGAAAATATTTTTCTCACTTAGTTCTTTATATGGGGGATGCTGAGTGATTTGGTGGATAGTGTCTAAAACAATATTTTAATAAAAATAAGACAGATAAAATAAAATAACTATTTCCTTTAGCACTAAGATAAATGTTGGCCTCATGAGATTACAAAGCAACCAAATGAAGATGATTTAGTGAATGGTTAAGACAGTAAATATGTTCAAATCTGTAGTCATCTCATGTCTTGCTTGATGTAAGCACAGAAATTAAGATTACACAAACATGATAATTTTACCTCCTCCAAATAAATATCACTTTGTTTAACCAAATTTGCAAGGACCTGGATAATCTGGGATTGACGTATTGTCAGTGAGGCCTTGGCATGCTTGTATTTGGAGTTATTAGATGAGAGTGCATGTATATACTTTAGAAAGCTGAGGAGCAGGTTGGCATTCTCTAGATGAAAGTAAAGAAGCTAGTTAGATGTACAACAAGTTGTTATTGTTTTCTCAGGGTGAGGATGGCCTGGATGTAAACATGGTAAGCTGTTAACAATGGTTGCCATTGGTGAGAGACAGTTGGAAGAGAGAAGAAAGTTTGTAATTTCATTTTATACCTTTGTCTACTGCTTGAATTTTCTCCATCACTATCTAGATGGTGGAATCGTGTTCACTTCTATATCCTCTTTATTTTTTTAAATATATTTAAAAACCTGGTAAATGCTAAAATAAGTGAATGAATAATTAAATTAAATTAGATTGAATTAAATAATGAGATTTGCAAGACACTTACGTGGATGGCGATGCTTCTAATTCTCAATAGTAGACATGCTACATAGGCATCTGCCTGGTGGGGAAAAACAAAACTAGCACTTAGCTCTTATAAAGCTGTTTCACTCTGGAAAAGGTGGCATAGATGTGCAATGTAAACAATTATAATTTAAAAGTCTCGTCTCTAAAGAAACTACATTTTAGTTTACCACAGCGATTGTATGTTTCCTAGGCCCTGGGGGACACAAGAGAAAAGATCATATTCCATTTTAACATTTCCCACAGGGCTTTCATCTACCCTACCGAATTGGAGGAGGGCCTCCATTCATGCCCCAGAGCACACCACCCACAGGCTCTCAGAGCCCTGAGGCCTCAATGGCTTCCTGGAATCCTGCGCATCAGCTGCCTTGTGCCCTGACCTAAGCTGAAGGCATCCTGTTCCACGATGCTCTCTCCTATGGCAATTTCCCGCTGCACTGCTCCCTTGGCTCTGCACAGTCTACCGAAGTCTCTGGAACCTCCAAACATTGATTTTTACCTCTTGCCTTAATGAAGCCAATTCCTCCAATGACAAGGCTCTCCCTTTTGGCCCTGTCAAGGGAGAGATCGATCTTACTTCTTCGATCAAATTCCCCTTCAGAGCCCTGAGGCTCTAACTCTGAATTTGTAGGAAATGAATTTTCTCCTCTCTTGGAAAAAATGTAAATTTATAATGGTTCTGTTAATTATTGTTTTTTAACAGGCTACAACAATACTTGTGTGTACCTTTCCCTGTAAAGGTATATTTTACATTATTGCAAAGAATGGAAATATGTTTTCAAAGTTCCCGCAAGAATTTTCTAGCCCAAAATTGTTCTAGCTGGCTGTTTGAGACCTGACCAATGAACCCACTTCAGATGAAGCAAGAAGTTGTGAGTCACTTCACTGCACTCAATAACTTACGCCCGGGAAGAGGAAAGGGCTAGAACAGCCTTTAAAGGTGGGAGAATCCATCCTCAGTGCCACTATCTGTAAGATGCTGGGTGGGGAAAAGTCTTGATCTGCTCAGACAGTTGAAAAGAAAAAAATAGAAAAAAATCTAACAAGCAGAGCACTAAAATTAAGGCGACCAATGTGAGGAAATAATAAAAGGGGCATCACTTGCTAATGCATTTAGATTCAAATAATAGAAAATCCACCTAAATGACCCGTATCATAGGCATTTATTCTTTTCGTAAAACAAACTATCCAGAGGTGAGCTTTTCCGATATTAGTTCAGCGGCTCATGTCCTCGTCAGAGACCAGGATGCTTTCTCCTCTTCTGCTCTGCTATCTGACTGTGTTGATCCTTCTCTCTATACTTGCTGTCTCTTGAACACAAGATGGCTGCTCGTGGCCAGATATGATGTCCACCTTGACAGAAAAAAGAGGGAAAGCATCCAATGACATCTATCTCCTCTCACCAGGAAAACAAAAGTATACCAAATTCCTCAAGGAAATTTTTATTTATGCTTCACTGCCTTGAGCTGCAGCCTGTGGGCACCCCTGAATGCAAGAGAAGCTGGAGATCAGGGATCAGTCATTGTCTCCCCTGAGACTGGGCACATGGCTGCATTAAACAGGGATCTAGTAGCAAGGGCCAAGCAAGGAGTGGGAGTAGGGTGAAATTAGAGGTAGGCAACCATGAAGGATGGCAGAATAACTGACCATTATTATCTACCAGATGGCAGAATGTCCGCCTGGTTTCCAGGCCTCTTAGAATCCAAGAATATCTACCTTCCCTGCCTGTTTTAAAAGATCCTAAATTAAGCTGAGACTAGAGTATGGAGTCACCATTGGTTTTTACATGTGCCTAAGATTGATGATAATGAGGGTTTTAGAGATGTGTAGAAAGTGAATTCTTTACCCAAATGAACTCTTGTATTGAGCTGCGTGAGGCTCCTTGTCCTGGGGACTATGAAATACATTGGTGAGGTCGTAGAGACAGTTTCTTTCTTTCTGGTTTTGGCAGTGCCCAATCCAAATGCCTCTGGGCATGAGGGTATGGTGGGAAAAGTAGCTCACTCATACGTTATTGATTGTAACTATAAACTTTGTTTTGATGTATGTGAGTTAACTTTTCTGTTTTTATCTGAGATTCTGAAGAAAAATCTGTGACCTTGGAATTCTTTACCTTATGCAAACATAAAGGAAACTAATTTAGTTAAAAATTGTGTTTATAAAGGTCAAGTTTAAAAATAGTGTGTGGAAAAGGTGAGTCCTGAACAGATAATTTAAAAAACAATTAATAACATGGAGCATCTAAGGTTAAAACATAAAATTGTCTTTTAAAGATTTTGATTAAAAGATGATGTTTGCTAGTCCTGGAAAAGATGAATAAGTCTATGTGAAAGGTTAGGAAGAGATCTTTATCATTTCCAAGAAGCATTCCCACTTAGTGGACTAAAATGTTATTATGAATCCCATCCTCAGTATCAGAATATTTTTAAGAAAACCTGCCAAGACCAGTGCCCTTTTGTTTGCCAAGATCTAATCAATGAATTGGGTGTTTTGGAAAGCAGGGAGACATACATTCAGAACTCTAAGAGATAGACCAGTGAAAAGAGATAAATCCAGGTCCTTCCATAATTATTTCCATAAGTTGGAGCTAATACAAAACCCACATTCAAAATCTAGATGATTGACATTGAGGACATCCAATCATAACTGTTCTTATTTGGGGTATTGAGATATGTGGGAGATTTTTATAAAATATTTTAAGCAGTAAGCATACATATCTTTTCCTGGTATAAAAAATTTCAGAACGTTACATAAGTTCATTTCTATTCCTTGTTCTAAAATGAATGAATTTTGTCTTTGGATGAAATAGGGACTTGTGTAGATCCATGTGTCCCAGGAACATTTTTTCAAGGCCAACTGAATGTTTCTAGATTGGGAGGCAGGTTTGCTAATCTTTGCTGCACATTGCTGTGTACACCATTACTCTTAAAAACAGGTGAGGGGCCAGCTCCATGGCAGAGTGGTAAGTTTGCGCACTCAGCTGCGGCGGCCCAGGGTTCAGATCCTGGGTGCGGACATGGCACTGCTCGTCAGGCCATGTTGAGGCAGCGTCCCACATCCCACACCTAGAAGGACCTGCAACTAAAATATACAACTGTGTACAGGGGAGGTTTGGGGAGATAAAGCAGAAAAAAAAAAAAAACTCAAGTGAAAAACTCCAGCCCTGCAAGCTCATGCTTCTGGTCATACTCTAGTCTCTGCAGCATTGTCATTCATGAACAGCCAGATGCCATTCATCAAAGTCTTAAGCACTAGACTCACAGTTATCATCTCCATTCCATGTCCTGTCACCATCTTGGCTCCAAGTGGCCATTCAATCATAGAGCACCAAAAACCTTTACCGCTACCTTATTTTTGTCAGTGTTGGGTCTGCATTCAGTCCACGTGTACTTTACAACTTATTTGGGCTTATTGAGCTCCCTTCATTCTGAAATCTTTTTTTGGCATTTGTGGCACCTCCTAGTTTTCTCCCTGTCCTTTGGATGGTTCTTTTTAAAATTCTTAACTTCACACTTCCTTTGAATCTTGTTTCTCATGTCATCTCATTCTCTGTATCTTTCTTGGACCATTTCATTCCTCACATGTCTTCAATAAGTATCTACTTGCTGATGAAGACAAAACCTACAGCTCTAGTTCATAACTCATCCTTGTGCTCTAGGCCCATGTAGAACTTCATACTGGATCTCTCAATTTGGAAGTCTAAGAGAAGTCTCAAATTCAGCATGCTCCTCATGCACACATTGCCTTCCACATCACCATTTCCCCATTGCTGATTCTACTCCTCTGGGGGAATTTAGTTATTTTGTGTTTTTCCTATTTCAGAATTGGTATTTGGTTGCTCAAACCATAAGCATGGATGCTGTCTTTACTCTTTCCTTTCCTCCTCGTTTCTTCTACATAAAATCGATCAAGTCCTGTTGATTCTCCCTCGTAAATATCTCCACAGTCTTTCTCAAATGTGCTTATTTTTTTTGTCTCTCTTGCTATTACCCATTTATAGTAGACTAGCATTTTTAGACAAGACCACTGCAATAAGTCTCACTGCCTCCAGCCTCCTTCTCATCTAAGCCTCTATACCCTGAAAAGCCATGATAATTGTCACTCTCTTTCAGTAGTGTCCCAATTTTCTTAGCGAAATTTCCTAATTACTTAATTCATGTTCTATGTCCTTCATTACCCGGCCATTACCAGCTGGCCTCACCTGCTATTCCTTTCCTTGGCACCCTCTCAGATTCAGCCTATACTATTCTCTCTACTTAGAAAATTCTTCCATTATTCTCTCTTCCATGCTGTACTAGCTGTGCCCTCAAGTGGTTGACTTCTACTTACCTTCCACCCATTTTTTAGATATCCTTTCTTCTGCGAAATATCTCTTGACCACTCCTTGTCCCCATAATTGGTCACCTGCCTTTCATGTTCTCCACTGGTTATAGCACTCACCACTCAGTACCTGCCTGTTCATTAGTCCTTTATACTCATTACAGCATAAGTCCAGGTTCTTTTTCACCTTGTCAACACTGCTTTCTCACTGCTCAGAAAAGTGATTGGAATGTGGTAGGCACTCAATAAAAAAGACAAGATGAATACATTAATAGGCAGCATTGCTGGGAATCCAGCAGCTCAGGTCTGGAGTCCAGTAGGTGTGTGTTGAAATCCCCTTTCCACTCTTATGACCTCTGACATTTGAAACATTTATTAGGTCACTTAAAAATATATACAGTGCATTTCTTCTTCTTCTTTTTTATTTTGTTTTTTTGCTTTTTGTTTTCTCCCCAAATCCCTCCAGTACATAGTTATATATTTTAGTTGTGGGTCCTTCTAGTTGTGGCATGTGGGATGCCGCCTCAATATGGCCTGATGAGCAGTGCCATGTCTGCACCCAGGATCCAAACTGGGGATACCCTGGACCGCCGAAGCGGAGCGCGCGAACTTTCCACTTGGCCATGGGGCCGGCCCGCCCCTGCATTTCTTCTTGTTATCCATCATCCTCATGGAGTGATTGTGCTAATGGAGGAGATAGATAATGAATGAAAAAATAAATAAACAAACCCAAAGGTAACATGTTAGAAAAGTGCTGTGAGGAAAAGGGGATACAGTAAGAACCAGGGAAGAGCATTCTAGGAGGTAGGTACAGCAAGTGAGAATCCCTCAGAAATTCGTGCTCACCTTCCCTTGTCTGTGAACTAGGACAGCAAGAGTAACCAGTACATAGAATGGCTTTCAAGTTTGAATCAGATCAACCATATAAAGCATCTATTTCACTGTCTGATTGACAGTAAACACTAAACAGATATTTGTTAGTATTATTATTAAGAACAAAGTACATCAGGTTGTTCTTTTCTGAAGGCTTTTAGTTATGTGAATTTTACTCTACACACTAAACCAAATTTATTTCACTTTTACTCTGCCAAATCAATCCAAATTACTACTGAGTACCTACTATGTGTAAGGCAGATTGCTGTATGCTGTGGAAGGCTAAAGAAAGATATAGGAACTAAGATCTCTTTTTTTTTTTTTTTTTAAGATTTTATTTTTTTTTCCTTTTTCTCCCCAAAGCCCCTGGGTACATAGTTGTATATTCTTTGTTGTGGGTCCTTCTAGTTGTGGCATGTGGGACGCCGCCTCAGCGTGGTTTGATGAGCAGTGCCAAGTCCGCGCCCAGGATTCGAACCAACGAAACACTGGGCCGCCTGCAGGGGAGCGCGCGAACTCAACCACTCGGCCACGGGGCCAGCCCCTGAGATCTCTTTTTTTAGAAAAAAAAGAAAAAAGATTGACGCCTGAGCTAACATCTCTTGCCAATCTTCTTTTTTTTCTTCTCCCCAAAGCCCCTCAGTACACAGTTGTATGTCCTAGTTGTGAGTGCCTCTGGTTGTGGCATGTGGGATGCCCCCTCAGCATGGCTTGATGAGAGGTGCTGTGTCCACATCCAGGATCCGAACTGGCGAAACCCTGGGCCGCCAAAGTGGAGCACGTGAATTTAACCACTCGGCAACAGGGTCGGCCCCGAAGATCTCTTTTTCATATTTTACATTTCATTTCTGTTATTTATACTGCTTTATCTCACTATCTATTCTAGAAGGTACCTTCCCAAGTGTATGCACATGGACACACACACACACCTCTCTCCTTATATTTTCCCTCTGTTTGGCTACTTGGAAATTCAGTGCACATGGCTTTTCTTGGGTGATGACCTTATAAATCATTTGA
The DNA here is from genome assembly GCF_021613505.1 of Equus quagga. Lineage (NCBI taxonomy): Eukaryota > Metazoa > Chordata > Mammalia > Perissodactyla > Equidae > Equus > Equus quagga. Next base: position 43,754,249 of record NC_060270.1, read on the forward strand.
ATCACAGTTGGTATTTCTGAACATTTGAAATGCTCATGGCAAGGAAGCCTTCACATTTCTGAAAGAAATGCTGTCACGAATAGTGAACTTTATTGAAAAAGGAGCCAGATGCTAATGGAAAAAATAAATGTTAGCCAAGAAAAGTTTTGCATTTATATATTAAGAATACTTTCTGTACCTAATAGCTACATGTGGATACATTTCTTTTCTTCATGTAGGTGCACACTTCCAAAGAAATGATGACTGAAATGTTAGAAATGCAAAATTAATTAACACCTTGTGTAGTTCATTTGGCTCCCGCAGATTCAGTAATGGCTTTATTTGTATATAACCGTGTCTGTTGCTTATTTTTGACAAGTTTGGACAAAATATCTGCTTTGCACAATTTCTTGGTTTCTGATGCTGCTGAGAATAACTACAAGGATAAGAGGCAATGAAAGGAGCATGAAAGACTGTAAAATGTTATTATGAAGGATTATGCTTTTATTTGCACTGATTATGTGTCAATCTTGGGTTTTTATTAAAACTGAGAGGATATTTTATGGCTAATGGCTTCTTTTATACAAACGAAGTTGAAGAAAATGACTTATTTTAATTGCAATTTTAAAAAACACAGATTGCACCTTTAAAGATGTTTTTGGTAACTTGATTGCAATAGACAATGCCCTTTGGTCATGAAAGCATGATCTGAATATGACAGCTGACAAAAGGGCCATGAAAGCTTACCTTTACTATTATTCAATTGTTCTTTTTTTATCTCACTTATTTCTTTCTCTTTAGACAAAACAGTACCTAAACTATTCCAAACAGCAGGAGCCTATTTTTTACACCTAAGTTTTGCCTGATAACACACCTGTTTGCTATGTGTATGGAATAAAACAGAAGAACCTTTTTAGTATGTAGCTGTAGGACAGATTGCAAAACAAATTTCATCTGCTTTAAAGCTTGGTGACTCTTTATTAAGACATTTCTCTGATATGAGAAGGACCATGTTTATATGTGTGCATACATGTATATGTGTGTGCATAAATATAAATACACATATTAAGGTGGTATATTCATGTCTGTTTAAAGTGTGAAAAAGCTTATTGATTATTTGTAAGATTTACAAATTACTTTTAAAATGTCGTTACTGTTAGATTTCCAAAGTCACAGGTTAGAAATATTTGAAGAACAGTTTGGTTCGTGAGGTATCAGAATTTAGTGTTGTGAAATTCGAGGTGAATTCCTGTGGGTAATTGTCTTTGGAAATGCAGTGTTTTGGCCAATCTCTTGACAGATCATAAGAGCATTATTAGAACATTGGAGAACAACTACCATTTATTTATTAATTCAATACTTATTGAGTGCCAAGTACTGTGCTAAATTCCAGAGTAGGAAGCTGTGGCTGCTTTGTTTTTGGCTGTTTATGACAGAGCTGTATCCTCTCTTTCTCTTTGTATCAATATAGTCTCTCTCTGCACAGCTTCCTCTTAACCTGTTAGCCCTGGTGGGGCGATGGTCATGATGCCTTGTCCCCTGAGCCCACAGGGATAGGGATTTGACTTAGGCTGAGCAAAGCAGAGTACTTGGCATGGCAATAAATTCATAGATGAACCTGTGACTTACAGGGTGGTTAATCTGTGGAGGATTGGGAAAAAGATTTACTTTTCTTTGGAATTGCTGATCTAAGATCACACGATCCAAAATATGTCAGTTAGTGAATCATGGTTTCCTTGTGGGTTCTTCATTAGAACTGGATTTTCACTTCTTGCAGTCAAAAGGCTGGATTGATAAAATTGTGGGTGCAGAGACATATAAAATCAGGTTCTAGCCCTTAAATAATTCCATCTGATTCAAGCAATAGTTCCAATATAATATGAAAAGCATTGTTTGTGGTATGTACACAGTGTAAAGGAATCAGAGTGAGGAAAGAAACTTGGTTTAAGGGGGCTGGTGAAGGTTTCCAAGAGTGATATTCGAGCTGGGTGTCAAATTACGCTTGGATAGTCACCAAGGCAAATGAGAGAGGAGGGCTTAGTGGAAGCAAAGAAACAGCATGTCAAAGCATAGAACAGAAGATACATGGAGTGTTCAGGGGTTATAAGAAGTTCTATATTTCTGCTGTTCACAAAATGTGAAGAGAAGTGCTTGATAGATGAAGTTGAGGTCTCATGGTAGGTTGGGTGAGTTTTGATAGAGTTTGAAAAGTATGTACCTGTGGAAAAATCCACCCACTGCCAGTAATAACAATAATACTGGGAACTTTAAAAATCCTGATATAATGAAGATTTTTAAAATAGCTAACATTTGAGTATTAAAAACCTCCCACCACTTCTTTGCCTTCTCCTATATGTCAACCAGGCTATCAGAACTTTCATATGCTGACCAGATTAATGAGTGAAGCAGGAAACTGGTAAAAGAAGAAAGGACGAATTATAAATGATAGAGAGAGAACTGGGGGAGCAAAGACTATGTCTTAGTCAGTTCAGGCTATTATCACAACAATACCATAGACTGGGTGGCTTATAAACAATAGAAATTTACTTCTCACAGTTCTGGGGTCTGGGAAGCCCAAGATCAAAGCACCAACAGATTTGGTGTCTGGTGAGAGCCTGCTTCTTGGTTCATAGACAGCTGTCTTCTGGCTATGTTCTCACACGGTGGAAGAGGAGAACTCTGGTCTCTTCAGCTCCTTGAAAGAGCACTAATCCCATTCATAACCCTCATGATCTAATCACTTCCCAAAGTCCCCACCTCTTCATACCATCACATTGGGGGTTAGGATTGCAACACATGAAATTTGTGGGACACGAACATGCAGTCCATAACAGACTACTTCTGGAAAAGTGAAAGAATAGAAAGAAGAAGAGAGGGGGAACAAAAGAACCTGTGAAAGCTGAGTTTTAAGAGTTTTTGAGGATTTAAACACAAAAGCCTAGAAGCTAGAGTCCAGAGACTGTGGGTAGCTATGATATTATATGAGTCTGAAACATGATTGGGAAACTGTATTTAAATCCATTGCTGTGTGTTTTGGATGTGGTTTCCCTTTGCTGCCTCTGCCAGAGATATTAATAAATATTTTTGAATAATTTTCTTTTGTCATTATTGAATATATGTTTCTTTTGGATTGGACAACTGAAAAGGCTGTCCAATTTTTATCAGCGTATATAAAAATAAAGGATTTCTCTGCAAATTCAGTTTAGAAAATGTTATGTATACATTTTAAATCTTTAGCTTAGTGAGGCTAATTATATAGCAGTGTGTGATGATTAATTTTATGTGTCAACACGGCTAGGCCACTGTACCTGCATGTGCTGTGAAGGTAGTTTTTAGATGAGATTAAAATTTAAATCAGTAGACTTTGAATAAAGCAGATTACCATAATGTGGTTGGGCCTCATCTAATAAATTAACAGCTTTAATAGAAAAAAAGATTGAGGTCCCCAGAGGACTTGTATATTTTCTCCAATGCCTATACCCTAAGCTCAGTCCTCTTGATTTTATTACTCTGTTGATGAGAGCAATCAAGATGAAAATTCCAAGGAAAATCTCTTTAAGGCAACATGGGAATGTTTCTTCCCTAGGGCCCCAGTAGCTGGTCTAAGCACCTTTTGAAGATAGAACCTTTTCTGAGCAGAAGGTAGACCCAGGCCCATCTAAATAAATTTGAGAAAAGAGAATCAAAATAAGGTGAGCCCAAAATGAGGGCAAATTCAGGCAAAGGAGCTACCTGAACTAAAATGATTTAAATGTCTTCTCTCCAAACAAAAAAAGTTGAAATCCTTGGCATCAGCACTTTAGTCCAATAATGTCATTGTTTTTAATCTTGATCACTATTAATGCTTCTCTCACATTCAGAGTTTATTGGTGAGTTCAGAAGGGTAGCAGAAGGAAGAAATTTTCTGTTCCTTCCAGAATTCAAAGTAAATTTTAGTACCCGGATAAATCAATAGGTATCAACTTCTTTCCTAAAAATTCCATGATTCTGTAATATTCTTAAAGTTTCTTTTGATCCACAACAAATTTTTCTGCATTGCTTTTTACTAGTATTCCTCTTAACAACTTTGGCAATATAGAATGGATCAGAAAGAATGAAATTAATTTAGGCAAGGAAGAAGTAGTGAGCCCACTTCCTATAATCACAGAGGAGCTTAAATGATTTTTAAACTATGTCTTGAGTCTTCTAAGAAACTTAAATCAATAAACTAACATGACCAATGTCTTTGAGATAGTTGCTGAATCATACCAAGTGTATTTATAGATATTTTCAAAACACCAATATAAAGCAATATGCAAACTCTGTGTAATTTGTGGCAATGAAGCTGGATCCAGTATTAAACAAAGAGTAGAAACAGATAGGAAAAGAAAGTTAGCCTTCTAAAGTTTACATTATTCATCTTCATATCTTCCACTGCACTTAATGCAATCTTAAACCCATAGTACACACTCAGATATTTTTGGAATGAAATTTTAAAATAAAATGGTTCATAATTTCAAGATGATGCTGGTGAGTCTGATAAGGAAATTTATCTTCTGAATGGCACTGTGTACACACAGAATTTTACAGCATACTTTTTAATGAGATAAAAGAACATTTTCTGTATTCTAACAATATCAGCAATCAATGCATATTTGCTGGGTCCTCCTGTAAGCACTTCTGTAGCATCCACTCTATGCCAGCTGGGAATGAGTGGCTTTATTTAGGAAAGTTCCTGAAGCAATGCTGACCTTTTATGACCTCTCAGAGAGAAAGTAACAGCAAATCTCCCTGGTATTATTATTGGGGAAGAATACTGGTGAAACAATGCAACAGACTTTCTTTTCAGAGACAAAATAGACTCATAATTGGAAAAGTGTTTTGACTGTTGCTGACCCTAAAAAGATTAAAATTAAACTCTAAAGTAAAAATGAATCAAATCAAATAATACTTTAAACCATTCTATTCTTCCCATTTGTAGTCAATGTTCTCATAGACAAATAATTGTGTAATATGTGACAATAATATTTAAATATATAATATAATCAAGGTGGCTATAATAATCGCTGTCATTTTTGAGTGCAGAATATGTGTAGGGAAAGGTATTATATCTTTATATATGCCATCTTATTTATTGCCATGAGTAATTACATAAAGTAAATTTTATTATCCACATTTAAAAAATGACGAGCGTGAGGCATAGTGAGGTTAAGTAACTTACCTAGAGCTATAGAGCTAGAAAGTTTGTAGGGCTGGAAATTTGAAACAGGTCTGTGAATCCAAAGGCTGTGCCCTTTAATCAGTAGCTATTTATCATCACCATCTTGGATGACATGCAAAACAAACATAAATAAATAAAACAAAAACCCTACATGCAACACAATAGATACATTTCTGTTTATCAAGTAAAAAAGAGGAGAATAAATTTTTCTGAAAGTAAAACTTTACTGGATATGCTAGTATACGAAAAACAAGAAAAAACAAGCTATGTACATCCAAGTTTTTGACTTTGAGTACACGGCTGGTGACCTTCATTAGGAGAGTTTACGCAAAACAAAAGTCAGCAAACCTTATTTGTCAAAATCTGAAACAATGGATGCTAGTACTAAGATTATAATATTTGGTGACTTTTTTCCACTTTTACTTGATTCTATTATCTCCTGAACCAAAGAAGGAGTGTTTTTCCAGCAATATGAGAGTCTACTTTTATTAATTCATGCTTGTCTCCTGAGTGGGATCAGATACCGTATGCTGCTGCTGTATTTGCAATTCATGCTGGAATTCACTTCAGGCTAAGCCCTGTTATACATTTGGAACTATAGACATACAGTTGGGCATGCTAGATGACAACGTGGAGACAGGTATAAAATATAGATATATTTTAAATTCCTCAACAAATAGAAACTATGCCACAGCAAGAAGAAGGGTATTGATGAAGAAATATTTCAGACTTGCACAGGCTGCAATTCATTCATTCAATCATTCATTCTTACACTCATTCATTTAATAAATACGTAGTCAGCATCTACTAAGTACTAGGCACTGCCATAGACACTTAGGATACACTAGCGAACAAAACAGAGTGAACTCTCTACCTTGTGAAATGTGCCTTCTGCTAATAAGATATGTCTTAAAATTGCCAAACTCCTGTTTGACATACGCCTAGACTGGGGGTCAACAAACTGTTTCTGTAAAGGACCAGTAATAAATATTGTATGCTTTGGGGGTCATACAGTTTCTGTTGCAACCACTCAGCTCTGCCATTGTAACATGAAGCCTTTACAATGTAGCCATATACAGTGTGTAAACAAATGTGGCTATGTTTCAATGAAGCTTTATTTACAAAAACAGGGAGCAGACCTAAACTGTATAGGAGGTAGTTTAAGCCTCTGACTCTGATAATTTGGAAAGAGCAGATGCACAAAGCTTCATAATGTAAGAAGTTACTTTAGGAGTTAATCTAGTAAACTCCTTTGTTTTGTAGATGAATTAAAAGAGGTCCTGAAAGGTTGAGTGATTAGCTCAAGGTAACAAAGTAAACTAGTTTCACCAGCAAAACCAGGACAGGAACCCGTAACTCCCGATTCTTATTATATTTTCTTTCTACTTCCCTATGTTGCCTCTACTGTTCTGGAGCAATAGGATTTATGATAATATTATTGTAATATGTATGAAGGAACATTTTTCTTTGATTTCCTGGCATCTAGATACCACTAGTGGTAAAACCTCACCTATGCACTAACACCTTTATCACTACCACCATCACCACCATCACCATCACAACTGGTAGTACCAACACCACCTACCAAAGACCACCAGAATACACCCGTAGTCGCAGATGGGTTTATTTAGCTTGGTGCAGTGGGGTCTGAGGACGCGTTATAGTGTGGTGGTGAAAGAATCTCAGAAAGGGAGTGTTGGGGGGAGCTTCTTATAGGGTTTAGGTTTGTGCTGATGATTCTAGGGATGGATTATACAAGAGAAACTCATTCTGGATCAACCATGTCAAGAAACAGGGACCGCTTGATGACTGGATTTCTTAATCCACTTCATCTAAGAAGTGAGACTAGTAGAGTGGGACCAGTTGCACTGGTAAAGAAGCAGCAATAGCTCAGGTTAGTCAGAAGAGGGCAACTCATCATGTTGGTGGTTGTGAGTGGCCTTGTCATTATCTCATTCCAAACATCTGTTTTTCACTTTCTTACTTACATTTTCTTATTTCTATAGCAATAAATATCTACTACTGAAAAACTATAAAATTCAAAGAGGAAAAAGAAGAAGATTAAATCCACCATCCAGAGATAACCTTCATGAATAACTTAGTGTTTATCACTGTTCTCTGTATAAATGCACATGCATACATTTGCACAGAAAATAGGATTATGCTGTACATTCCAGTGTGAATTAGGTTTACTACTTAATATATAATGAGTAAGTTTCCATAAAAAATACCTTAATTTTTATTGGTCTGAAAGATATTTCACTGGGTCATTATGCCATAACTTATTTAACCATTTGCTTTTTATTATATATTTAGGAGATAGTTGCCAGCTTTTTGCTGTGATTAAAAACACATGCAAATCTTTGTACGTATTCTAAATACTTTTCTTGGGATTAATTCCTAGAAAGGAGAATGTTAGATCAAAGTCTATGCACATTTTTTTAGGCTTTTAAAAATCTTGTGAAGTTACGATCACGAATTGTGTATAAATTTTCACTCACACATGCAGTATATGAGAATATCCCCAACTCCATTTTATTTAAAACTGACTCTAGCATGATGTCCTAAGAGGATAATTTTGCTTAGTTTAGGTAAATCTGGTTAGATGAGCTTTTAATGGATACAAATTGTAATTATTTTGTGGCACCTATTGTAATCAATCTTTGCAGGTAACTTATCATCATCTTGGGTGTGTGACAGAAGGATTAACATTTCCTCCAAATATTTAAGTCCTATATTTGGGATAAGTTAATATAACTTTTGTCTGATCCATCCTTACCACTAATATTTATTGGGCTCTTAGGAAGGTATTAGTAATCCTCACAAAATGCATTACTGGCGCAGGGGCAAACGCTGAACTGATTATTCTGGATGAAAACGTTTGTTGGATTGAAGTCCCACGTCCTTGTTGCTATACTGTTCAAGCAGGACCGTACATCAAGTAGCCACCAAAAGAAACAGCAACACTGGTATTAATAAGTGAGATTGCCTTGGTTATCTTGAAAATAATGCTTCATGTTACAAGGCAAAATTAAAATTGGGGTAGAATATTGCAAAGTAAGACAATTTTTCCCTAAATTTCATTTTCTGCTTCACTTTCTGAGATTGGGGAGTGGCTCCATTATGAAGCTGGTTCTTGCTTCCTGCTAGGCAAGGGTAAGCTCAAGCAATATACAACTGTCTTGAAATTGAATCAAATGTGTGCACTTTTCATTTCACTATAATGTCTTATTTTTCCAACTCAGTGCTCATCAATAAATACTATTAGACTTTTGTACTAACAGCTGTAGCTATTTTTTAAATTGAAATAATCTCATAAAAGTTTATACTTTCAAAAGATAATTTTATTCAACATTTATCTATATTCAGAAGTGAAATATAGCTACTAACATCACACTTAGATTGTTTTCTCAATTCATTCTTTTGCTTTTTGAATAGTAGTTGATTTCTTTCACATGAAACTTACTTAAGCTGTAATGATCTGTTTTTAAAACAAATCATGAAAATGACTGTAATTTGTATTCTTTATAGGTAGTTTATTTTTTAAAGTAGCATTGAATCATTTTACAAAAATTTGGATTAAAAATAAATTATAACATGCACTCTGCATATGAAATACGATTCATTTGATATACTTTCATTGTGCCCACATTGTTCTAAAGTAATGCTCTATATTCCATAGTCATCAATTATAATAAAGATGAATTTTAATATTCCAGAAAATTATAATCATTCATAACATGTGTAAGTCTTACTCTTCTTTTCCACTCTTGTGCTTTTGTTTTTTTCCTTTGGTGAGGAAGATTGTCCCTAAGCTAACATCCGTGCCAATCTTCCTCTATTTTGCATGTGGAATGCTCCCACAGCATGGCTTGATGAGGAATGTGTAGGTTCACGCTGGAGATACAAACCCTTGAACCCCAGGCCACTGAAGCGGAGTATGTGAAACATAATCACTACGCCACTGGGCGGCCCCCTGTTATGCTTTTAAATTACTACTTTATTACTTCAAGTGACAACGAAAATTATCACTGGCTTCCTGAATTTAAGTACGCTAATAACTTAATTGGATTGACTTTGTTGCCTTTAGGTGACTTTTTAACTTTTGCATGTATAGAGCAGTAAATTTCAAAGATCTTGATCTGAATCATTACGGAGATGATTATGAATGGCATTCATTGCTTAATTTTGGTATTTATATTTTGCAAATGAAGTTAGTTTGAGGTAACTTGTACACTCTGCTCTTCTTCTAATTATTCATTTCCACTCAAGTGCTTATTGAATGACTGCTCTGCACAAGGCACTGCGTCGGGGAACGGCCCATGCTCCCCACACTTTCATATAAGATCCATCTTTTGGCAAAATCTCTGTCCTTCTCTCTTTATATACACGCATATACACAAGCACAGATTATTGTGCAAAAGTAAATATATAATCACTTTTTAAAGTTTTTCTTTCTTTCTTTCTTTTTATTTTCTTTTATTTTTTAAATTTAAAATTTTTTTATTGCAGTGACATTGGATTATAATGTTATATAGCTTTCAGATGTACGTTGTAGTATATTTTGAATTCTGTGTAGAATACATCGTGTTCACTACCCAAATACTAATTATAGTCCATCACCTCACATGTGAGCCTAATCACCCCTTTTGCCCTCTCCCTTCCCCACTTCCCCTATGGTTACCACCAATCCAATCTCTGTTGCTATGTGTTTGTCGTTGTTTTCATCTTCTACTTATAAGTGAGATCATATGGTACTTGACTTTCTCCCTCTGACTTATTTCACCTAGCATAATACTCAAGGTCCATCCATGTTGTGACAAATGGCAGGATTTTCTTATGGCTGAGTAGTATTCCATTATGTATATATAACACATCTTCTTTATCCATTTGTCCCTTGATGGGCATCTAGGTTGCTTCCAAGTCTTGGCTATTGTGTATAATGCTGCAATGAACATAGGGGTGCAGGTATCTTTATGCCTTTGTGTTTTTGAGTTCTTTGGATAAATACCCAGCAGTGGGATAATTGGATCATGTGGTAGATCTATTCTTAATTTTCCAAGGATACTCCATACTGCTTTCCATAGTGGCTGCACCAGTCTGCACTGCCACCAGCAGTGTACAAGTGTCCCCTTCTCTCCATATCCTCTCCAACACTTGTTGTTTTCTGTCTTGTTAATTATAGCCATTCTTACCTGATTGAGGTGATATCTCATTGTAGTTTTGACTTGCATTTCTCTGACAGCTAACGATGTTGAGTATCTGTTCATATGTCTGTTGGCCATCAGTATATCTTCTTTGGAGAAATCTCTGTTCAGATCTTTCCCCATTTTTTAAAGTTCTTTCTTTTTAAATTTATCTAATTTACAGTAAACTTCATCAGCCCTTGCTGTCTAGTGGTTAAGATTCGGCACTCTCACCACAGGGGCCAAATTCATTTCCTGGTCAGGGAACCACACCACCCATCTGTTGGATGTCATATGGTGGTGGCTGTGTGTTACTGTGATACTGAAAGCTCTGCTACCAGTATTTCAAATACCAGCAGGGTCACCCCTGGTGGACAAGTTTCAGCAGAGCTTCCAGACTAAGACAGTCTAGGAAGAAGGATCTGGCCACTCACTTCAGAAAAAACTGGGCATGAAAACCCTGTGAAGAGCAGTGGAGCATTGTCTGATACAGCGTGGGAAGTGAGAGGATGGGGCAAAAAGACTGGGCCGGGTTCCACTGTGCTGTACATAGTGTCGCTATATGTTGGAATCAGAATTGACTGGACGGCACTAAAAACAGTAAACTCCATTTATTTATTTATTTTTTGGTGTATAGTGCTATAAGTTTTGCTAAAGCATAGGATCTTGTATCCACCATCACAATGAAGATACAGAAGAGTTTCATCACCAGAAATAAAAAAATTTCCTCCCACTGCCTCTTTGTAGTCAACCCCTCTTCCACTCCAATCCCTGGCAATTGTTTATCTGTTCTCTGACAGATGGTTGTTGCTTTTCCCAGAATGTCACATAAATGAAATCATCCAGTGTGTGGTCTTTGGGTCTGGCTTCTTTCACCTAGCATAACGCATTTGGAATTCATTCATGCTGTTGCACGTATCGCTAGTTCATTCTTTTTTATTGCTGAGTAGTATTGTGTTGAATGTATGTACAACAGTTTTTATCAGTTGAGGGACATTTTGGTTGTTTTCAGTTACTTAGCAATCACAAATAAAATGCTTTTAAATGTTAGCTTACAGCTGTTTTCATGAACGTAAGTTTTCATTTCACTCGTATAAATATCCACAAGTGGGATTGCTGAGTTGTGTGGCAAGTGTATGTTTAATTTTATAAGAAACAAGCTGTCTCCCAAAGTGGCTGTACTATTTTGAATTCCCACCAGCAATGTGTGAGAGTTCCAGTTGCTCTATGTCTTTGCCAGAATTCATATTAGTTTTTTGCTTTTAGCTATCCAGGTAGGTGTTAGTGGTATCTCATTGTGATTTTAATTTTTGTTTTCCTAATGACTAGTGATGTTGAGCTTATTTTCCATTTGTATATCTTCTTTGGTGAAGTGTCTCTTCAAATCTTTGGCCCATTTTTGAATTGGGTGATTTTTTTAATGTTGAGCTTTCAGAGTGCTTTTCATATTCCGGATACAAGTCCTTCGCAAAATATATGATTTATCAATAAATTCTTCTAATATGACTTGTCTTTTTATTCTCTTAACAGTGTATTTCACAAATGAAAAGTTATTTTTGATAAAGTCCAAGTTTACTATTTTTATTTTATAGTTCATGCTTTTGGTGTAGTATCTAAGAACTCTGCCTAATCCAAGGTATCAAGAATTTTCTCCTATTTATTCTTGTAAAATTTTTTTAGAATTACTTAATTTTTAAGTCTACCTTGCTGATCTGGTAGATTTTTGAAAGCTAAATCTAAAATCTAAGTTTCTATCTTGATTTTCAGACCATGTCTTCAAGTGAAAGTGCATTGTAAATTCTAGAGTGCTCTAGATTTTTGAGCTGTGTGATCTTCTACAGGTCAATTAACCCGTCTGGGCCCCAATTTCCTTATGTATAAAATCATGTAAGCACAAAATGCTATGCAAATATATTAGGGCCACAACCTTGTTCCCCAATCCCTGAGTTCCTTGCACCTTTGTTCTTTCTAGCACAGTAGAATAAAGCATGATACTTAAGAGTTCTGGAGCCAAGTAAGTCTGCCTTCAGCTAAATTGGGTTCTGTCACTTACCAGCTGATAGAATTTGAGATGACTGAATAATTCAAATACCAGTTTTCTCACCTGTAAATTGAGGCTAGCACTTCATGAATGAGATGAGTCTCATAATGTGTTAAGTACAAGGGCTGGCCCTCTGTAGTCTTTCAGCAAATCTCTGTTAGTTGTAGTTGGCAATGGTTACTATTTTTGTTAGAACTATGACTTGCTTCTTCCACTTCCCATCAGTCGCTGAAATCACATCGTTACACAACAGTCCAGGAGTGGAGGTCCTCTCCTTCTTGGCAGTCTTGCGTGCTTTTGACCCATCCCAGATACCCCATCACAATGCACCCTCCACTTGTGGGGACTTTATCCTACCAGTTAGCTCTCTGATGACGATCATCACCAGTCCTGCCACCAGACACCATATGCTCTAGACACTCAACTCCACCTGCCCAATCTGGCCCTCCCCACCACCCACTTTGCCCTGATGTTCCCTCTGAGTTAGTGCTCATGCCCAACACCCAGGTCCCAGCTCCTTCCAGGTTGTCTGAACTCCACACTCCAGTTCGGAAACTGTCTCCAGTATGTCTGCTTTGCCTCTTTTCAAAGCTTGTATTTAAGTTGTCAATTCTTTGTTAAAACTTCTTAATTAAAAAACAAATAAACAAAGAATGTCACAAATTCATCATTGGTTTCTACTTGCGCAGAACAGCAAATCACTCACTTAAGTCCAAGAAGTTCTTAACAGACTACATGTGTAACCTTCAGCCCCTCTTGATTTAAATGGCTACTATGAAGGAAAATTGGATTGCTTAATACAGGACTCCCTTACCTTCTATTTTTCAGTTGAATGGAATCAAGGAAATTGTGGGGTGGCAATAATTTGAACACAATGGTATTAAAATGTTTCAAGTACCAGAACTGAAGATGTGAAAGCAAAGCTTGACTATTTTAGCTATAAAACCGACTGCTGAACTGTACAGAGATTTATTGTCTCAGGTCACATAAGATTTCTTTTGTGAAAGGTCTTTTATTTATCTGGGAGTCAGAGCTATTGCTTGCATTGCTCTGTAGTGTTTTGAATGCCACCATTTTCCTTTGTAAAGACAGGAGTTTTCTGTGTGTTTTGAAGTCTATTTTCATCTTCTTTCATCTCTTCTCACTCTCAAAACTGAACTAAGGATGTGAGAGATGCACCATCTCGCTTTGCCTCCCCACCTGAGAGCTGTGATTTTTCAGAGGAAGAGACAGAAGTGCCCTTTGATTACTGTGAAGGGGCAATTGTGACATCTTCCTGGAAAGTTAAGCGTGGGGAGAGATCAAATGCTCTGGTTTGAAGCCCATTGTCTGTGTTAGTTTCACGTGTGAGAAAAATGTAAAACTGAAGAAAAACCACCTGTATAGAAGTAAACTAAAATTCAAACGATAATGAAGCTAGAGCAAAATACTATAGAAACTCAAGGAAGAAATTATATGCCCTAAACTGCTGGAAGATGGATACTAACCCTTTATCATCAAGTGTATTGATATGTTAAAAAGCACCAGCTAACATCCCTAGCATCCACTTCTTAGGCTCCTGAACTACCATGCAGTGAGCGCCTGCCTGCAGTTTCCTGCAAAGTCTCTTTTGGAACCATCTGTTGCCTTGTGGGTCAAGGCGGAGTCAAAGTGGTTGCCAGCCGCTTTGTTGAGTCCGTGCTGATGGAGTGCCAGGAAATCATATTATCAGTCCAACTGCTTGCTAAATTCATTCATTCCATCTCCTACCCTGGGGAGAGTTAAAAAGTGAGTTTTTAAAACAAGATTGTGCCCAACCTATTCATGTCTTTGGTTAGCCAATGCGTCCTCTGTTGTCCTTTATTTGTTCTCCTGGGCAGGGCTCTTATCATTCTTCGACGTCTTGTGTTCTCTTTTACTTTGGGCTGTTTTTGTGGTTATGGGACCATTTGAGCTGTGATTTTTATGATTCGTGTCACTTTGGTGTTTATCAAAGCTTGTGTTGGGGAGGTAATATCCTGGTGTTTGGATGAGCAGAGCGCCTGGCTCTGTCTTGGGGATTTTGCCCTTGCCAACAAGCCAAGATCTATTATACAAGATACCAGGAGCCCTCAGGGAGAAAAGAAACAGAATGAGCCCCACCACATCATTGGATAAACATCTTAAAATTGAGTTGAAGGTCACAGATGCTGGTTCCTGCCTCTTGCAGTGATGCCTCTACTCTTAGGACGTGTTGTCAATTGTGAGGGTTTGGGAAATAACAGTATGGATCGTGTGCTTTACATCTTTTTCTTTAACTTCTCCTGAGTACTGTGTGCCAAGTACTGTCTAAGAGCTTTACATACATGAACTCCCCCAATTTTGTTAAGAACTCCACGAAGTTAATACTACTCCCATTTTGCAGATAAATGACTTGAGATATTGTATTATTTCGTTCAAGAGACAAATAAAATCTTATAATCCTCGAAGGTTCTACAAGTCACGCTGACTCTACTCTCCCTACCTTTTACCTTAGCGCTCCATGGAGATCATGTCTAAGGATGTGGGTCCCAGCAGTAATTATATCCTTCCCTTGATTGCTCCTTCTCTGAATCTGCTAAGGTGGCAGAGCTCTCAGCTATGCTGCTTAATAACTATGTGCTCATAAGGACAGAGTGAGGCAAATAGTATCAAAGGCAGGAAGTATCAAGGTGGCTAAAGGCCACTTGTCATGTGTGAATGCTCTTAGCTGATCCTGCTGTCCTTCCATGTTGGCTGCCCCTAGAATTTGAGTCAAACTTGGCATCCAGCCCTGTGCTTCAAACACTAGTCAGGCATCAATGGCTATGTTTTATGGGTTTACTAAAGACCAAACAATTTTTCAGCAAACTTTGCCCTTTACTATTAAACTGCTTTAATATTGTGAACTCTAGAGGTAATATGCCTTCCCACAGAAGAGGAAATGAAGATAAGAATGGTGGTTGGCAAGTGAGATCATAGCTGCCTGCCTGGTTGGCTCCAGCCGTATGCCTAACGTACTCTCTGAAGTCTTCTGCATGGTTTCACAGGGGTTTGAAGTAGCATCCAGAATTCATGCCCACTCGCCAATTTGTATTCAACAAGGGAAGGAAGGCAGTGCCTCTATTATGCAGATGAAGACCAGATTAGCTTATTAATGAACTGATTTTAGGATTCTGTCACTTACTAAATGTATGACCTTGGGCAAATTAATTTACCTTGCTTTGCTTCGATTTGAGGAAGGATGCAAAGCATGTTGAAAGAAAAAAACCATGGGCCTAGCAACTACTTATTAAATGTCAGCTTTAATTGAGCCAGGCAGAGAGATAGGAAGCCCTAACAAGGACTGGAAATATGGTATAGTGGAAAAATCTCAGGCAGAAAAACAAATATATTTGAATCTAAATACTGGCTCAACTTCTTGGTAGCTGTAAAGCCTTGTTAAGTTATTTCATCTAGCCTTAGTTTCATTATTTGTAAAATGACCATAATGTAACTAGTGTGGTCACATTTTCGTAAAGATTAGAAAGCTAACATATGTATCAATCACCTATCTTAATGCTTAGCATATAGCACATGTTCAGCTAATATTAGTTATTATAATTCTTGTTGACACAGTTGGACGCATTGTGAAGCAATACTCTAAGAAAAGGGTCTTTATCCTTTGTGCTAGGTGGAGCGAGCAAACAATATACAATCTAGACTTGGATACCAGCTACTCCAAGGAATCCAGACAGATATCTTGCCGCTGGCTACCAACCATCGTGAATATCAAATTCCTGGTCTGGTAGACTGGATGCCCTGTGTGAGGTTGAAAACCATAGGAACCTCTTCTGTTGGAGAATGAGGAGCCACTAATCTCAGCTAGCTTCTTCCAAGGCAACATGGAGGGAGCCTCCAACATCAATCAGCAGAACCTCTTGTTTGTCTCTCCTAAATAATACATGAAAAGGAATAATGAAGTGAGAGAACTGATGTAAATTTATGCAATTATTCAGAATTCAGTGTCTATTTAAAAGCAGATAAGTTTGTGGGTTTGGTGGGGGAATTGAGGCAATTCCACACTGAAGTTTTCTATTTTCTTCATGAATAGCAGGTTAGGCCATTGGTGGAGAGGGAAGTGTGTAGCATCAGGTTCAGAGGTTTGAGGAAGGTGGAGAAGATTAAAAATAGTGATTGTGGAGAATAGGACAGAGATTTGCTTAGAGATGAATTGTAGGATTGCTGGCCAGTTAAAGTTGGAGGTCATGAATTTTTAACGTCATCAAATTCAAGTAGTTGTGTAATTTGTCTCTAGGAGTGATGGATCGAGAGTTCTGGTATAAATATGGGGAAAAGCCAATTTTGGAATGAAGCAGGGTTAGAATTTTATCATGCAGGTATGATAGAAAGAAAATAAGACAAGGAAAGTAATTTTGGCAAGAGAATGCTTGAATAAGGAATAGAAACTAGGCTGGATAGGAGGAGTTAAAGATGGGGTGAAAAAGTAGGAGCAACTAGAAATGAGATCAAGGGCCAAGAAGTCCCTGGAAGACGCAAAAGCAGGAATAATAAGAAAGACTTTGCAAGCATGCTAAAGAGATAAGGCATTGTGATCAGGGTGATTATGCTAAACATTTTAGATATAGGACAGTTGTAATGATAAAGAAATTTCGAGTGTGGCCATAAGGCTTAAAGATCAAAGTGAAATGGTATAGCAAAATGAGACAGTGAAAAAGCTGAGTCTAAGAAATGTGGCTTAGACACTCAAAGTAAACGGATGAAGAATTTCTTGCTGGAGAATGAATCAACCATGAGTGGGAATTAGGATGTATGAAGTAACTTCGTGGCAGGCTGGTATATTATTTCAAGGTTATTCTTGTGAGTTCCTCCTTTTACTTGTACCCCAAAGGCCTCTTCTTTCCTACAGCTTGAAATGTGTTAGATCTAGATGGAAGTCTGGACTCATCCACTCAGGAACCATGCTGCTTGCGCACACTCAGTTGCAAGCACATTTCAGTTTACTGTACTTTGCGTTATTGTGCTTCACAGATACTGCCTTTTTTCCAGATTTCAGGTTTGTGGCAACTCTACGTCGAGAAAGTCGATTGGCACCATTTTTTCAACCTTATTTGTTCGCTTCATATCTCTGAGTCACATTTTGGTAATTCTTGCCATATTTCAAATTTTTCATTATTGTTATACTTGTTATGGCAATCTGTGATCTTTGATGTCACTATCATAATTGTTTTGGGGTTCCATGAACTGCACCCGTATGAGATGATGAACTTAATTAATAAATGTGTGTGTTCTAACTGCTCCACTGACTGGTCATTCCCCCATCTCTCTCCCTCTCTTCAAGCCTCCCTATTCCCTGAGACACAACAGTATTAAAATTAGGCCAATTAATAACCCAACAGCAGCCTCTAAGTGTTCAAGTGAAAGGAAGAGTCACACGTCTCTCATTTTAAATCCAAAGCCAGAAATGATTAAGCCTAGTGAGGAAGGCATGTCAAAAGCCAAGATAGGCTAAAAGCTAGGTTTCTTGTGCCAAACAGTTAGCCATGCTGTCAGTGCAAAGGAAAAGTTCTTGAAGGAAATTTAAAGTGCTTCTCCAGTGAACACACAAATGGTAAGAAAGCAAATCAGCCTTACTGCTCATATGGAGAAAGTCTCAGTAGTCTGAATAGAAGATCAAATCAACCACAACATTCCTTTAATTAAACCAAAGTCTAATCCAGAGCAAGGCCCTAACTCTTCAATTCTGTGAAGGCTGAGAGAGGTGAGGAAGCTGCAGAAGAAAGGTCTGAAGCAGCAGAGGTTGGTTCATGAGGTGTAAGGAACGATGCCGTCTCCATAACATAAGAGTGCCAGGTGAAGCATCAAGTGCTGATGTAGAAGCTGCAGCAAGTTATGCAGAAGATCTAGCTGAGAGCATTCATGAAGCTGGCTACACTAAACAACAGATTTTCAATGTAGATGAAACAGCCTTAAATTGGAAGAAGATGCCACCTGGGACTTTCATAGCTAGAGAGGAGAAGTCAACGCCTGGCTTCAAAGCTTCATAGGACAGCCTGGCTCTCTCGTTAGGGGCTAATGCAGCTGGTGACTATAAGTTGAAGCCAATGCTCATTTCCCATTCCAAAAATCCTAGGACCCTTAAGAATTAGGCTAAATCTACTCTGCCTGTGCTCTATAAATGGAACAACAAAGCCTGAATGACAGCATATCTGTTTGCACATGGCTGATTGAATATTTTAAGCCCATTGTTGAGATCTACTGCTCAGAAAAAAAGATTCTTTTCAAAATGTTACTGCTTATTGACAACACACCTGGTCACCCAAGAACTCTGATGGAGGTGCACAACGAGATAAATGCTGTTTTCATGCCCGCTAACACAACATCCATTCTGTAGCCCATGGATCAAGGAGTAATTTCAACTTTCAAGTCTTATTATTTAAGAAATACACTTTGTGAGGCTATAGCTGCCATAGTTAGTGATTCCTCTGATGGGTCTGGGCAGAGTAAACTGAAAACCTTCTGGAAAGGAGTCACCATGCTAGATGCCATTAAGAACATTCATGATTCATGGAAAGGGTCAAAACATCAAGATTAACAGGAGTTTAGAAGTAGTTGATTCTAACCCTCATGGATGGCTTTGAGGGATTCAAGACATCAGTGGATGGAAGTAAATGCAGATGTGGTGGAAATAGCAAGAGAATTAGAATTAAAACTGAAGCTTGAAGATGTGACTGAATTGCTGCCTTCTCATGATAAACGTTTAATGGATGAGGAGTTTCTTCTTACAGATGAGCAAAGAAAGTGGTTTCTTGAGATGAAATCTACTCCTGGTGAAGATGCTGTGAAGATTGTTGAAATGACACAGAAGATTTAGAATACTACATAAACTTAGTGGATAAAGCAGCAGCAGAGTTTGAGACGAGTGACTCCAATTTTGAAAGAAGTTTTACTGTGGGTAAAATGCTATCAAACAGCATCTCATGCTACAGAGAAATCGTTCGTGAAAGGAAGAGTCAATCAATGTGGCACACTTCGTTGTTGTCTTATTTTAATAAATTGCCACAGCCACGCCAACCTTCAGCAACTTCTCTCTGATCAGTCAGCAGCCATCAACATTGAGGCAAGGCCCTCCACCAGCAAAAAGATTATGACTTGCTGAAGGCTCGGATAATGGTTAGAATTTTTGGGCAATAAAGTATTTTTTTTTTTAAGATTTTATTTTTTTCCTTTTTCTCCCCAAAGCCCCTGGGTACATAGTTGTATATTCTTCGTTGTGGGTCCTTCTAGTTGTGGCGTGTGGGACGCTGCCTCAGCGTGGTTTGATGAGCAGTGCAATGTCTGCGCCCAGGATTTGAACCAACGAGACACTGGGCCGCCTGCAGCAGAGTGCACGAACTTAACCACTCGGCCACGGGGCCAGCCCCAATAAAGTATTTTTTAATTAAGGTATGTGCATTTTTTTAAGACAATGCTATTGCACACTTCATAGACTACAGTATAGTGTAAACATAATTTTTATATGCACTAGGAAACCAAAATTCCTGACGTTTGCTTTATTGCGATATTCGCTGTATTGCAGTGATCTGGAACAAAACTCACAATATCTCCAAGGTATGCCTGTATTAGGCAGAGGAAATGTGATGCAAAAGATTCAGATTCATAGATGAGATGGTTTCCCGCTCACAGGAATTAGTGAAAAAGTAGCCAGAAGATGGGGAAATAGGAATTGAGCTCCCAATGACAGGAGAGAGTGTATGAAGAAATAAAAAGATCTTGAAGAGGGAGATGGCCTCTGGTGAGGCCAGCACAGTGCCATGGTTCATTGCTTAGCTTGTCCATCCTTATGCCTCTGCCCAGGCCCAGTCCTCCTGAAGATCCATCCCACATGCACAGTGTCCCACCTGGATGGGAAGGGCATACATTAGCTTCTTCACCTCCCACCCTTGCACATCTCCTCACCCTGGAATGGAAAGTGGAGGACCTAGAAAGGTGATCGTGAGAAGAAAAAAAAGTCTTGCTCTAATTATAAATTAGTCAATTTCGTTTAACTAATTAAATTAACTTTAAATTTTCTTCTGGGTTGTGGAGAACCGAGATTCACAAGACCCTTGCAATCAGAATTATTTTGACGGGTACTTTTGAGAAAGATATTTTGGGACCACACTATAGAAAATCTTAAATTTCAAGATAAGGAATTTAGACCTCATTCTAAGGCTCTAGAATAAGGTTCTTTCCCCCTGGGACAGAAAGGGGGCATGTTGAAGTAGTGCTTTTAGAAGATTCATTTGGTGTTGATGTGTGGATAGTTTGTGTATTTACGTCAATGGGGAAATTATCCTCTGTTCTTCAGAGCTGCACTATGAGCAGACCTTGTAGCTTCTTTTAAAATATGTCTTAAATATACTTTCATTTTCGTCTGTTTTCTCACAATTTGATATTCAGCCACTGTCATTTTGTGTTTTCTTTTATTTGCTTTCAAACCCCCTAACTTCCCTTCTATTAGCTCTAAAATGCCAGAGTTATTTTTATTTCTCAGTAACTTTTGTTGATAAAGGTCACCCATTAAGCTGCTCAAAGACCTTTCTCGGTGTTTTCATTTCAATTACATAAAAATCTCCAATTATAAGTTCCAGGTTCTCTTGACCCTGCCCTATCTAATTTAATGTCTTACAGTTGCCTCCTCCACTTTGTGTTTTCCAGTGAGACAAAGTTTTTGGTCATTCTCTTGTTTGTGTTTCTGTTTTCCAAATACTCAAATGATAAAGGAAATTCTACAGCGACTTTCCCATGGTGAAATCTCAGCTGTTCACTAGCAGGTCATCCTCAACAATCAGCTGAAGAGATGCATATTCACTCATCTATGCTGGCAGAACAAAGCCTGCAACTCCCTGTGACCAGAAAGCTACCCTATCTTGCAGTCCATTCTTAAAGGTTTCCTACCGCAGGTGTGCTAGAATGAGCCAAATGGGATCAGGGATCCTACTTGTGTCCTCCAACTTTCACATTTTGTCTGCTGAGCTAAGGTTTTAATATACATGTCTATATCTAAATTTTAAGTGCTTACCTGTTGGAAGTTGACCTAAAAGTCCATGAATTGATCCGGGCAGGCCTGTGACCTTCCCAAAATTGAATAGGAAAATTTTGTTTATATGTACTTATGGCATTATTTTTTTCATAAAGAGATAACTTAGACTTTTATTCTTTAAAGGTATTTTCATTTCTTTGTTGTTGTGAATGGACATAAGCTAATTTGGTCATACACATCTCTTAAGATTCTTTTGGTCAGGAGAAGCTGTAGGCAATGAAGTCTGATGCGGCGAGGGTTTGCAGTGCCCCTCAATCTAACTGCTAGGTCACGATGAAAGGAATCTCGAGATCAAATTCTTCCACGCATAAAGAAATTTATTAAACAATCAAACATAAAGACGCAGGCAGAAACAACTTATATAACCTATTCTTTCGGCTTAATGAAGTCCAATTTTCTTTCATTTTAAATGCTTTGACCTCTACGGTCAATGAAAGGTTCACTCAAGGGTGACATGACAGCCTCTCTGGAGGCATGGGTTTGATAGTCCCATAGTCCCATTGATTTACAATGGCTGGACATAGGGCTGCTTCTTGATCAAGCTTCGATGCCTTCCTTAAGAATTCAGGCTACACACCACTGCATTCTTTTGTCTTGTTTCTGCAAAGGATTGAAGGGAGGAGGGTTCTCAAAGTTTTTAAGCCAATATACTTTTTTTTGAATACCTTTAATTTTACCAATGAGAGCTCAATTCTAACAGTTGCCATGCTAATTAACAAGCCAATAATTACACCAATAAAAATCTTTTTCTGACAATCTTTATGTTCAGGTAATGATCAAGATAATGAAAACAGAAACTCCTGTAATAGCTACTTTGAGTTTATGGACTTCTAATAGAAGTCTATATAACTTCCACTGGAGTATGGATGTATAATTAGGGCAACTGACTGTCCCTTGAGTGGAATCGTAAATCGACTTGTACAGTATATAATGATATACTGTCTACGCCAAAGTATTTTAAAGTTAAATACAAGTATCTTGACATTTGTGCATATACCACACACACACATATCATTTCATGTAAATGCAGGGATGTCATCATACGTATTCTATTTTTAGTGCAATTTTTTATTTTTCTTTTATTTTCATTCTTGGTTGCTCTTCCCTTTCATCCCTTTCAATTATTTGTTTTGCAAAAAAAAAAAAAAGTAAAAATGCTATCATTTTTATTCCTACTTTTCTGCACCTTTCTTTTCCTTTTTTAAAGTTTCTGGCAGCAACTAGTCACAGGTGACTATTTAAATTTTTTAAAACAATTTTATTAAGATATAATTTACATACCATAAACTCACTCATTTTAAGTGCACAGTTGAATAATTTTTAGTAACTTTACAGAGTTATACAATCATCACAGAAGCCAGTTTAGAACATTTTTGTCACCCCAATACGATCTGTTCTGCAATTTATAGTTGTACTCATTCGCACGCTCAGCCCTAGATGACCATTAATCTGCTTTCTGTCTTTAGACAGATTTATCAAACTTGGTTTTCTTAATATAATGCAGTGAGAATCCTTCTAAGCCAAGCAATGAATCTCTAATTTGTTGTTTTGAATTTCTGCATATTTTTCCATGTACATGGAGTATAATACTTATGGTATAGTATACACAATAATATATTTAATTTTTCTCTATTCATGATAATCAGTGAATTTGAGCATGTTTCCCATATTTTTAGCCCTTTGGATATCTTTTCTGTGCATGTTCTTTCATACGCTATTCCATTTTTTTTTTGTTTGGATATTTGTCTTTTTGTTGTTGATTTATAAGAGCTGTTTGTATATTATAAATAACATTTAGTCTATTGCCTGCATTATATTTTTTCTAGATTTATTAATTTATAGAAAATTAATTCTGATGGATTATGTCCAGAGAATGTGACCTGAACTTTACTTTAAAACAATTTTATTAGGATTATCTTTGTGAACAAGATTACTGATTGTTGTGAATATTTCATGAATATACATTTACTGACATTCTCCTGTTTATTTTGAAGAATATATAATTCTACGTATATATTAACTCACATCAAGTGAATTGTATTATTCAATCTTTACATGACCCAAACTTATGTCCACTGTATCTGTCTAATTCTGACAGAAACATATTGAAGATTCCTACAATAACTGCATTTTTTTTTCTAGGTTATCCAGGTACTTTAAGAAGTTTTGGCTTTATGAGTTATCAACTGTGTTGGTTGTTACATACAGACTTATGACAATTACATCCCCACACACTGGGATTTTCTGTCATTATTATATAGTAACTGATTACATTTCCTATTTATATTACATCTGTATTTTTCTGATTAGTGTATTTAGTGCTAAATTCTGCTTTGATCTCCTTCTCTTCCCCTCCTACTCCCCTTCTTTTTCCACTTGGTTTCACTTATGTGATATCTCTTTGCCTATCCTTTTATTAAACTTTTTAAAAATCACTTACTTTAAAACAATCTATAGCTGGGCTCCCCCACTCCCAAACCAATGTTAGAAACTATTGCTTGGATTCTATTTTTATTTCATATGTTTTTCTTTGTTATTTCTTTGATCAAGTTTCTATTCAATCTTCCCACCATTCCCCTTATTAATTCGAAAGTTCTTTTCCATCTTATTCATTATTACATTTGGATTGTGTTTATTATTTCTTCTCCTATCTAATTATTTTGTTTTTGGTAAGATAGTTTAGGAACAATAACTAGTATTTATTGATCCTTTCTTTGATTAGAAAATTTTTTCAAATGGGGCCGGCCCCGAGACCGAGTGGTTAAGTTCGTGTGCTCTGTTTTGGCGGCCCAGGGTTTCGCCGGTTTGGATCCTGGGCATGGACATGGCACTGCTCATTAGGCCATGTTGAGGTGGCATCCCACACACCACAACTAGAAGGGAGGACCCACAACTAAAATAGACAACTATGTACGTGGGGGACTTGGGGAGAAAAAGCAGAGAAAAAAAAAAGAAGATTGGCAACAGTTGTTAGCTCAGGGGCCAATCCTTAAAAAAAAAAGAAAATTTTCTCCAATGTTTCCCTCAGATGAAGTACATAGGTATAGATTCCCTGAAGTTTTGCATATCCTAAAATATTTTTCTTTAACCTCAACCAGTAATCGATATATTGCCTGGGGCTGGAATTCTTGGACTATAGTCTGTTTCTTTCAGTGGTTCTGTGGATGCTATTCCACTGGCTACTGGTTACCTCAGATTGAAGAAGAGATGTTTGCTATCAGCCTGACTTTAGTTTTTTTAGTTATTTTTTTCTGCTGGAAAGTCTGCAATATATATATGTTTTTAATTTGTCTTAAGAGTTCAAGAAGTTTACCAGGGTGTGCTTAGTTGTGTATTTTTTCTCATTAATCCAGTCCTTGGTGAGCTCTTTGAATTTGCAGACTCATGTCTCTCTCCATCACGGGGAAATTTTCCTTCTAATATTTATTTATTTGCTTTTCTCCATTTGTTCCTGTTTCTCCTATGGAACTAATAATATTCTCCTGTAAGGTTTTCTGAATCAACCCTTAAATTATCTTATTTTATTTTCCCTTCATGATTTTCATTTCTGTAGTCTGCTGGGCACTTTAAGATAATTTGAGATTTCTCACACTTGATCTTCAAGTCACTAATTTGGGTCTCAATAGTGCCTTATCCTTCAACTCATCTATTGAATTTTTAAATTGGGAAATTGCATCGTTTGACTCCAGGAAGTCTTCATGCTTCACTTGAAAAACTCTCAAGTGTGTGTATTTTTATTCAGATCTTCATTTATCTCCTCTAGCAGTTCTATGTCGCAGGATATCTGTTCTGATTGTTTTGCGTGATCATCAACTCTAGCTTTTCAGCCCTCTTAGTTGAGTTGACATTTTGCTTGGATTTTCTGGACTCAGATCTATCAATCATAGTATCTTAAATCACAAGACTCTTACTAGAGTACCTGCATTATTGGTGCATAATTGCGTAGGTTGTCAGGCCCTGCTGTATTGCTGGTAAAAATTCCCCTGATTTCTGCTCTCTCCTAATTTCAGGGGTTAGCTGTTTCATCTGCTGGCCTTCTGGAGTCAGAAACTCAGCACACTTGAGTGAGTATATGTAGATCCATTTCTGAGAACAAGTCTGTTCCCAGGACCACAACTTTTTGTTCTTGGCTCTGAGCTCTGAAACTATTTTTCAGATGCTTGTCTAGTCATAGAGAATAAAGTTTCTCCTTAAGACTTCCCACTTGGAACACAATAGAGTCCAGATCTTATTTAAGCAATGCTATCTCTAAGCCTCAATAGTCCAGAGACCAACTTAGACATCACTTGGAATTTCTGAAAAAAATCAATATATATAACATCAGTATTTGTAGAAAATAAACTAATTTTTCCACATACTGTAAGACTTGAAACATAAGTCTACTCTGATGTAGAATTGGGAAGGGATGAGAAAAGAGCCACTTTCATGTTGTCCTGTGTTCTTAAGCCCACGTCGATTGTTTTGCTGGATTTTCAAAGGATTCTGTGACCTATCAAGTAACTGCTTCTCTACATAATAAAATCTTAAACTGCCAAAGCCATGGGTTCTCCATGTTATCAATGCATTTATCTAGGAATGACTTTGTATATGGATGACAACTATTTGAAATTCACTGGACTGTTATCTGTCTGTCTGATGTACCAGACAGTGGGCTGTGGTTTCCACCCATTGCAACTGATTTTTTTTCTTATAGGGCAAAACATCATAAATGCAACTTACTACATGGACTCTGCTGGATGATTATCTCTTTTTAGGGAAAAACCACATATATCTCAAACCCTTTGTAAGTCTTGATCTTTAAAAGTGTCTATTCTAATGGCTTAGCACTATAAAAAATTGATGGAAAGGCTTTCTATCTGCTAACACATCTGATTTTTGAAAAGAGACTGAATAAAAAAAAAAAACAGAAATTCTTCCTGTGTCTTAACACCCCACACCTCAGTATTTGAAGAAACTTTAAAGATCTTTTAGTCCAATTTCTCATTAATGCCAGTGGTTAGTTGGATTCTGCCTTAATTCCCTGGAGGACACAACCCAATACTCTGTGGGCAGCCAATCCATTTATTGGAAAACTCTGACTGTTAAAAAGGTCTTGATAAATTGAACTTGGATCTATCTCTTTGCAAACTATGACCATTGATTCCAGTTCTACCTTTAGAACATCTATTTTTCAGAATGATGATATACTTATAAAAACAACAGTTTATATTCTAAAGAAAAGCAAATATGCTTACAAAGTTTCTAAGGAGGTGTCTGTGCTTAAATGCTGTATTAACTGGAAGCTTAAATACTACGTTGAACTTTCCTGTAATTTTAATTTTCAATATTCTGAACCAGTTGGCCAAGATAGGCATATATGCTGAATCTAATCTTAAGAAATTTTATTATAAAGCTTTGAGAATGTAAATTAGTGCAACCGCTATAGAAAACAATATGAACTTTCTTCAAAAAATTAAAAATAGATCTACCATATGATCCAGCAGTTCCACTTCTAGGTATATACTCAAAGGCAGGGAAAATAAGACTTTGATGAGTTATATGCACACCTATGTTTATTGCAGCATTATTTACAATAGCTAAGAAATGGAAACAACACAAATGCCCATCAATGGATGAAGAGATAAAAAAGATGTGATATATATACACAATGGAATATTATTCAGCCACGAGAAAGGAAGATATCCTGCCATTTGCAAAAATATGGATGGACCTTGCATACATTATGCTAAATGAGGTAAGTCAGATGGAGAAAGACAAATACTGTATGATATCACTTATATGTGGAATATAAAAAAAAGTCAAATCTGTAAAAAACCAGAGAGTAAGATGGTGGTTACCAGGGAATGGAGGGTGGGAGGATAAGATTGATGGTGTTTAAGGGTACAAACTTGTAACAAGTAGTAAATAAGCCATAAAGATCTAATGCAAAGTATAATGAATATAGTCAATAATACTGTACTATAATGATGTAATGTGATAAATATTGCTTCAATGGCAATCATATTATGACATATAAATGTATCAAAGTAACATGCTATACACCTTAAATTTACAAATTGTGACATGTCAAATTTATCAAATTGAAAAAAGTAAAAATGTCTATTCAGATCATCTGCCCATTTTTAGATCAGGTTTTTTTTTTTTTTTTTTTTTTTTATTGAGTTGTATGGCTTCTTTATATATTTTGAAGATCAACCCCTTGTCAGATAAATGATTTGCAAACATTTTCTCCCAGTTGGTGGGTTGTCTTTTTGTTTTGTTCATGGTTTCCTTTGCTTTGCAGAAGCTTTTTAGTCTGATGTAATCCAATTTGTTTATTTTTACTTTTGTTTCCCTTGCCCAAGTAGACATGGTATTCGAAAGGATGTTGCTAATACCAATGTCAAAGAGTGTACTGCCTATATTTTCTTCTAGGAGTTTTATGGTGTCAGGTCTTATATTCAAGTCTTTCATACATTTTGAGTTAATTTTTATATATGATGCAAGATAATGGCCTACTTTCGTTCTTTTGCATGTGGCTGTCCAGTTTTCCCAACAGAATTTAATTGAAGAGACTGTCCTTTCTCCATCGTATAGTTCTGGTTCCTTTGTCGAAGATTAACTTTTCCTGGATGCGTGGTTTTGTTTCTGGGCTTTCAAGTCTGTTCCATTGATCTGTGTCTCTGTTTTTGTACCAGGACCATACCGTTTTGATTACTATAGCTTTGTAGTGTACTTTGAAGTCAGGGATTGTGATGCCTCCAGCTTTGTTCTTTTCCTCAGGATTGCTTTGGCTATTTGGAGTCTTTTGTTGCTCCATATGAATTTTAGGACTCTTTGTTCTATTTCTGTGAAGAATGTCATTGAGATTCTGGTTGGAATTGCATTGAATCTTTAGGTAGTATGGATATTTTAACTATATTAAAATTCTTCTGGGGCACATATGTCTGGTGATGGACAAAAATTAGACTACTGGGGGTGAGCATGATGAAGTATATTCAGAAATTGATAAATAATAATGTACACCTGAAATTACACAATTTTATAAACATTGTGATCTCAAAAAAATTACTTGCAAAAAAATAGTAAAGAATGGTGGGAGGAAAAACCAACCAACAAACAATTTATGTTTTTGGTGCTAGAAGGAGCTTTACACCTACACCACCTAGCCCATTACACTTATTTTAAGTGGGAGGATATTGAAGTGAAGATAAGATAAATTTCTTTAAGAAGTCAAGGCCACTGCTGCCTGAAATTCACATCTCCTTGTCTCTACGTAACAGTTGACGAGACCACTAAAGAACAACAGGATTAAAGAAGGACTCAATAGATGTTGAAAGGTAGAAATCCAAGAGTAAAAGAGTGATTTATACAAGTCAGAGACCAACCTGCACAGAATTGAGATGCTGAAGAAACAATAAATATAGCATCCTTATTTATGGAAGACAAAATAGTTATTGCCAGGTGCTATATACCACTTTAAAAATAGGTCCATTCTGAATAAATCCCTTCCATATGAAACTTGCAAACTTCTTATGGAGACAAAACCCAGGTAATTGCCTTATATTCCATTCTATGTAGATCTCATCCAAGATGAAAAATGACAGAGAAAAATAATCTTTTAAAATTAACCATGGCTTGAAAATTAATAATAGTGCTAAAATGACTGCACTGCTGAGTTGCTAATTTTTTTGACAAGAAAGAAAATCTAATGCTGTAAGTTAAAAATAACAATAAAAAAGTTTCTCTTAATAAAAAATAGGTAAGAGACATTCTAAAAGGTAAAAGAGTCTTAATTAATGACTCCAGATGACATGTGCCCATGTCACTAAGGGAATTTACCTGTTGAATTATTTATGGGTGAAAAACCAAGAAGAACCAGAAAAGACTCCAAAGGAGACTGGAGAGAATAAAATAAAATAAAACTTTTTCTTTTGCTTCTGGAAGTGCTAAGGAAGGTGGTTGAAAGTCTGTTTTCCTTGGTGGAGATGTTACTCCTTTTAAGATACTTCAGGGAGGGCTTCCCTGCTGGCGGTTGGATATGCGTCCAAAGGAACACTTGGACATTCAACAACATTGTCATTTTTGGACAGACTGTGAAGTGTGTCTGGTCTATCGGCCCACATATTGTGACATGCAATAATACACACTCAAAACTATTAAAATGGGAACACACAGCAGACTTTTACCAAAACAATTCTTTATTTTGATTATTTATGCCATCATTGTAGGATACAACCTCTGGACTATAACTCCTTGGGGGCTGGACCCATGTTTTATTTGTCTTTGTGTTCCTTTTGAGTGTCATGCTGAGACCATACTTTATTTTCAGTCTCCATCTTTCCTAGAAGAGTTCGAAGAGGCGCTAGCCAGGCAGTTCAATATTTATTGAACAAAACTAAAAGAAATCAAAATGAACAAAATCCTTCTATAAGTTACCGTCCCACAGGGCACATAAACAAACTTCCTCCCTTAGTGAATGTAATATTTTAACTATGAAGAGGTAACCAATTGCAAGACTATTTCTCAGTTATACCAGTGGGTATAAAAATGCCATGTGATTTCATTTCATCAATGCAGTGGACAAAGAAGAATTATTGTTTCTTTCACTTTGTGGCTCTAGTGGGTCCTCAGGAAGTGTAGTTGAAAAATCAATTTTCCAGGCTGAAGTCATTGCTGGTCACAGTTCAGGGATTAGAAAAATCCAATTTGAGGAAAATATTGGTCTGCCTGAAGCCACCCTTACAGCTTATCTCTTTGAAGTGCTAAGATGGCTTCCCTTTCAGGTGAACATACAAGTCAGGATTTTCATCTGTCAATATAGAACTTCTCCCTTGCTCCTTATGTTATAGGTGATCAAACTTACGGATTCTTTTCCTTCGTTCAGAATAAAAGGGCATCTGTGCTTCACCAGAGGGTTTAAATGTTTCCCAATTGCTATCTAGGTCTTGCTAAGACCTGCTGCTATAGGTTCTATTTGAAGAACTTTAGTCTAATGAACATGTTCTCCATCCACTTGTCCAAGAAGGCTAATTTCCATCCTTGTAGTGTAATGTAACCTACTTGATCGTAAATAAGCCTTGGTAGGACCAAATTTTGTGAGGGGGTCGAGGGTAAGATTGACTTACTAATTTTGATTATTTTGTGCATCAAAATCTTTAAGTTAGTCAAGGTCCATTTCATAGAGGATTCTGTAGATCACTATGTCCGGGGGAACTGATTGAGCTCAACAGAAGCCACATTCTGAATGCAAATTATATGTTGTGTACTCTTCCTATAAGCTGTGTTGTTCTTACTAACTAAAAATTGTCCAATTTCCCGCCTGGATAAACAGAGCTTCTAGTGGTAGCACACTCTGGCACAACGTCTGGCAAAAGAAATTGTTTGGTAATTACTTGTTGAATAAATAAAGAAATATATTTTAGCATTAGTTCTGTAAACATTTACCACATAATTGATGGAAGAGTCTTTTGTTTTCTTTGCATATACTATATCCCCAAAGAACAACTGGTTCAGTCTTATCATGGGATACTTGAACCTAAGGCAAGAATCATGGGAACAAGTGTGTGACAAAGACAATGGCATCTTAGCATACATTTTTCTCATAACTATGGGTTTGTTGAACTGATCTGGGTGTACATTACAGCATTGTGAAGCACAATAAAGCATTGTTCTTCTCTTAATTCAAAATCCCTACCCCCTCAGGTGAAGGGTACAGTTATTAGCTACAAATGATCAGGGCAGCATTGCAGATCCTTTCCTTTTTGTGAGTTCTGGATTCTACATTGTCCTACCTTTCCTGACCCGCACTGTAACTGTTTCAAGGTCTGGAGAGACAACCCTTCCTGGTTTTACTCACACTTCCTCAATTGCTGTGATTTATTTTCTTCTTACTCTGTAAATGCTTGGCTCAGTCCTTAAAAAACTTGATGTTTCCATTACAACATTCACAATTTGAAGTCCTTTTCCTTTGATATTGGAAGAATTCGGGTGAAGCAGGAATTCCCGTGTTGCTGCGCAGCCCCATCAAGATGGCTCCCCTGGGAGCTGTCCACATGACTGTGTGGGCAAGCATTTTACAGTCAGCCACGGTTTTAGGAGGGAGCCTGAATATTTTCTGGGCTAAGGACTCCCTAGAAAGCTTTCTCCCGTTGCTCAAATGCTGACGGAAACTTTTCCTCAAATGGTTCTTCCTTGTCTTTCAGCACTGCATCTCCAGAGAAGAAAGGGAATGTTCTTGGGACTGTGGCTTAAATAGATATCTAGCAGGTTAACTCTTTTGTATCCACGTGTCCAGTTTGCATGTATGTATTCTTATAGGTGTGCATAAGTGAGAAATAAGCACACTACTAATAATCTAACTAAGAGGACGACATCAATAATTATAATTGTAATCTGCTTTAAGGCTGGACATCACACCATGGTCCTCTGTTCCTCAGTATTCCGTATGACATATTACTCAAGAACAGTGGCAATCTCTCTAAAATTTTTCCAAATGGGAAGCATCTGGAGCTTTACCTTCTGTAGATTGTATCTACTTATTGCCCTCATTTCCTTTGGTTTCTCTGTCATGGATTTGCCCTCCCTCCTCCTGCCTCTGCTGCCCTCTGCTAGAAGAGCCTTAAAGCCCAATTCTGATCCACGTAGGAGGGTTTTTTGTTTTGTTTTTTTGCAGCATTGCCACAGAAACTGAATTACACTCCAGGGCTAGGAAATTCTTCTGGAAGCTCGGTTGCCTCTGATTACACAGAAGTCAGCTGGGAGCTTTGCAGCCCCCCACCTAGTGAGCTGCCCACTCTCATTAGCTTTACGATCATTCCTGCCCTGGCCATCTTCTTGTTTCTAAATAGTAGGTTAGGGCATTTCTGATCCAAGGAAGCATCTACCTTCCTCAGAGTCTGACAAAGCACTCCAATTTATTTTCATGGATCGCTGGATGTTTATTGAAAAATACTGATATTTCTCGGGTTTCAGGTAAAGCCTTATCCCTAGGAGCCCATATGGTCTGTATGTCTTAGCTGCTTCCAATTCTCTGCAATAATTTTTGCTCCACACCAGAGAGCACACAGCTGGTTATTAGCAGAATAAGAACTAGAACCCAACTCTCTATCAGTCCACAGCTCTTTTCACAGCAAATAAGGCATTGGCTGCTAGCAACAAAATTTATTTAATATATAGACATAAATTAGGCTTTCAGGATATGTGAGTCATAAAACAGGAAAATGCCAAAAGCATCTGGTTTATTATGTTTCCTTATTGTTTAGTTTCACCGAGGATTTTCCATTTTTGAAAGAGAGAGATGTTGTAGAGAATCCACAATGAAGAGATAATTTTGTTTTGTGTTTTGATTGAGCTGAAATATTCATCTACCTTAATTTTAAGCTCAAAAGCTCCTAAAGTGATCAGCAGCTGTTCATTCAAGAGTGTACTACTTCTCTGAATAGAGAACAAAATATAATTGTCTTTGAAGTTTCACAAAGGTAATGGGAGAAATGATGACTGCTTTGTGGTGAAACAAACACATCCTGGCATGAGAAATCTGATCAGTACAGCTTGCTGAGTTGTCTTAATAATCAATATGCCCCGTTTCATAAACTATGTGGCTCCTGAAATCCATTTTGTAAATTGCACTCAATTCAACTTCTGACCAATTCTATCATAATGCTTTGCAGATACTTATATTGACCATAAACGTGCCTATAAAAATAGAGAAAAATCTAGTATGATATATGCAGTGTGATAAAGAGCAAACATAACTGGCTTCTTTTCTTCCCATTTCTAGGCTAGTAAAAAAATATTTGCTAAAATGAAAAATTCATTTACCTTAAATATCTGATGAGTAGAATAAGAATTGTTTAAAACTGAATTATCCTTTTAAAAAATGAACACAGTCTTCCATACAATCACTAGTTTCTAAACCACTGAATAGTATAGGCAAGAGTTGCCAAATTAGAGCCAATGAGCTGAATGCTTGTTTTCTAAATAAAGTTTTATTGGAACACAACCACATTCACTCATTTACTTATTGTCTATGGCTGTTATCATGCTACAGTGGCAGAGTTGCGCAGTTGCAAACAGTCTGTATGGCTCACAAAGTCAACACCTTTATTATCTGATTGTTTACAGGAAAAGTTTGCTGATTTCTGGTATAGATCAGTGATTTTTATAAAGTATTGTGATTTCATTGACATTAATATTATTCTACTTGTCATTCTGTTAACCATCATCTTTTCTTTAAACTGTTAAATTATTCCCTAATAGAAACAAGCTCATTAACCATTCCCAGCTGTTAAATATGCCTATTTTTAAACATGTCATATTTAAACACGCTTTTTTATTCTTTTGACCAAAAAAATAGGTCTACATAATCACTGTATGGTACATGTTGTGCTTGTCTTTACAGATCAGAATAAGCAAGAAAATGCACGTTTAAAGACTGATTTTCCTAGATTTTGGACAAAATCTTATAACTGATTAAAACTATCCCTCGTGGTGTGTTTGTGTTTCTTGAGGTCCAGTGAGGTTAGTGACTAGCTTAAAGTCACACCAACGGCAAGGCCAATACCAGTGCACTGTCTTTCTAGTGCGTTTATGGACTGGGTCACCAGGCGACTGTGGTTTCCTTCAGTTTGTGCTCTGTAGAGACAGACATGGCCTCTTCCTTTAGGGCTGTGAGGATGCTGTATGAAATGCATCTCAGCAATCTGGGCATGTTTATTGAGACTGTTCCTGCAGCGTTTTGTAACAGGCTCAGTGTTCACTCTGCGGCCCCCTCTGCTATGACAGCAGGATGCAGTGGGCACTGTTGGAACAGTTTTCCAGGATGTTTATATTAATGATTGGATATTTATGGTACTTATGGTATTTATTGAATATCTACTTACTTTCTCCTTGCCAATAAATTTAGAGTATAACCAATATATTGGGTTTGCAGGTGTTATATTTCTCAGGGAGCATTTAAATATATATATGTGGAAATAAAATAACAGATAGTGATGTTGTCCCAACTTGAATGTGACTTCCTGTGACTAACATTTATTAATTGATGGATGCTAACGTATATTAAAATTTAAGATTTTGTGTGTTTATGCAATGATTGTGTATAAACAAAAAATACAGTTTAAAATTTGGAAGCAAATTTAAAGTTTACAATACCTAAACTCTAT
The DNA here is from genome assembly GCF_021613505.1 of Equus quagga. Lineage (NCBI taxonomy): Eukaryota > Metazoa > Chordata > Mammalia > Perissodactyla > Equidae > Equus > Equus quagga. The sequence goes on from NC_060270.1 coordinate 43,788,861, forward strand.
ATCTCAGATATTGTGCTGTATTTAGAGATGAGGAGTAAGTATTTCAACTCCCTAAAAATGACTCTATGCATTTAATGTTTACTAAAAGCAGCAGGACTTTTTAAAAGGAACGTATATGAGAAATAAGAAAAGCATGTATTGGTTTAGGTGTGGGTTTTGAATGCCCAATATGTGCATCTTTATGATCTAGGACTACTGAAGAAGATGAAAATAAAGAAAAAAGCGCTACTGTAGACAATGTTTGAGTCTCCCCAAAGTTCCTATGTTGAAACCTAATCCCCAATGTGATGGCATTTGCAGATGGGGCCTTTGAGAGGTGATTAAGTCATGAGGGTAGAGCCCTCATCAATGGGATTAATATCTTTGTCAAATAGACCCCAGAGAGCTCTCACCCCTCACTAAGTGAGGACACAGTGAGAAGACAGCCTGTCTATGAACCAGGAAACTGACCCTCACTACACACCAAATCTACAGGAGCCTTCATCTTGGACTTCCCAGCCTCCAGAGTGTGAGATATACATTTCTGTTGCCTGTAAGCCACCCGGGTAATTTGTTATAACAGCCTGAATTGACCAGGGCAAACAGTAAAAAATGCTTAGGTGGGGAAAACATGGATAACAGTTGATGACAATGATATCAATTCCAAATTTTGTTCTCTAATGTACTAAATCTTTGGAATTCTATGCGTAATTTACACCTACGGGGCATCTTTCAGTGTGAGCTTTGTCTTTTACTTTTGGTTTTGTATCTTTTGTTGAGTAGAAGTTTTAAATGTAACGAAGCTAAATTTATCAGTAGTTTCCCATATGGGATATCTTTTTGCATCTTTTTTTCAAGTACTTTTCCACCTCAGTTTCCCATATTTTCTACTACAAGTTTTAAAGTTTTGCTTTTTCTATGTTTGCATCTTTAATATACGTGGATTTGAAGTTCATGCGTAGTGTGAGATAGGGATCTGATGTGTTATTTTCCAAGGAAAACAAATTGTTTTTCATGATTTATTGAAAAATTCCCTCCTTTCTCCACTGATCTATTATGTATAAACTCTCCATGTCTCTCTCTGTGTTCCTTCTGAATTCTTTATTCCTTTCTACTTGTGTCAGTGTCTAGTTATAACTAATAGAGTTTGACAATAAATTTTGAAATCTGGTAGATCAAGTCTTTCGCCCTGTTCTTTAGTAGAGTCTTGGCTAGTACTGGTCATTAGTTGTCCACGTAAGTTTTTGAATCAGCTTATCAAGTTCTTATTAGGATGGAAAATCTTATTAGGATTTTGATTGTAACTATATTGAATTAATACATTCATTTTTGTATCTTCTCCATGATTATGGTGTTTATCACTATTTTAGATCACTTATAATGTATTTCAGTTAGATTTTATAGTTTCTTTCAGTTAAGGGTCTCAGAAATATTTTGTTAGATTTAGTCTTAGCTATATTAGTCTTTTGGTTATTATTATAAATTATGTATATGTATATACTTTAAAACTACGTTTTCTAAATGGGTGTAAAGAAATGAAGTTCCAATCTTTTACTTCCATAATAACATACTTTTCTCAGTAATTGGTAACATGAAATGTATCAGGTTGTTTTTTTTCTTAAAGATTGGCACCTGAGCTAACATCTGTTGCCAATCCTCTTTTTTTCTTCTCCTCAAAGCCCCCCAGCACATAGTTGTATATTCTAGTTGTGAGTGCCTCTGGTTGTGCCATGTGGGATGCTGCCTCAGCATGGCCTGATGAGAAGTGCCATGTCCCCACCCAGGATCCGAACCCACGAAACCCTGGGCCACTGAAGCGAAGTGCAGGAACTTAACCACTTGGCCCTGGGGCCGGCCTCCTTGAATGTATAAGTTTTAACGTAAAAAAGGGTACACCTAAAGAATGTGCGTTGAACCCTGCTTCTAACAATTGTAGATTATATTCTTCTTGAGCACAAACAGAAAGTTCACAAAACTGATCTATTTTCCACTTCACCAATTTTCTTGTTTTATTCATGTTAGATATTTTAACTCCTCAGATTTTAACTGCAATGATTTTATTTTTCATTTACAAAAGTCTATTTCTTTTTCTTCTTAAGGTTTCATGGTATTTTTGGATATTACTTTCTATCATTCTCATGTTTCTGATCTCATCACATGACTTTAATTGTTCTTATTTTATATTCAATATCTGATAATTCTGTTGGTCGTTGTTTCTGTTTACTCTTCTTGGTTAATTTCACCTCACGTATTTATACGTTTTATTGTGATATCATGTTTGTCTGGTGGCTTTATCTGGAAATACAGTGAGACCTGATTTGAGGATTCATCCTTTGAGAGGAGCTTTGCATGTCTTCCTGCAGGCATCCAGAGGTATTGTCATTTCCACCTCACTTCAAACCAGCTTTCTGACTTGAGGTTCCCAGGACCATCCAGATGGTGTAAATTCATTCCTTAATCTCATGGGAGAGGAGAATTGTGGCTATGAATTTTCAGGAGACATTTTTCCACATCTAGAAATCAAGTTCAGTGAGAGATTTTCCAAGTCATCTCCTTTTGGTGGCAGCTAATTTATTTTTAAATCAAGAGTCTATTCTGTAGAGTATCTCAAATTTCTGTGCCAGTCGCACTTCTAATTCCCATCTTACAAGGACCTTGCCCTCTGCTTTTCATGGTCATAAAAACCCAAGCATCTTGGTTGCTAAGATTGGCAAATGTTCCCAGAGCAATGACAGTTTCAGCATTAGTTTATCACCCTAGTTTTCAGTTCTCCATCGGTTTTTGGCCCCTGGCGATTTTCCTTATTTTCCTGCAAATCTGTCTATGTGTTTAAAAGGATATATTTCTTAATTTACTAGTTTTATTAAGCTCTTTAGCTCCTCCTTCAAAAAATAAATGCTTGAAAGTGAATTCTTGAGGATATTCTTAAGGTAAAATTGCCAAATCAAAGAGATATGCAACTGGACATTTTCAAAATTCCCCCATCCCAAAAACATACGGCGCAAATTTGCAATCCTGTCAGTAATATATAGTACATAATTTCTTGTACCCTTGATAAATTTTGCTCTGATTAATAAAAGAATCAAGTCATTCATATTTGTTTTACTGTGTGCCTCTTTTATTATTTCTATGAGGATCATCTTTTCTGTATGGCTATGGGCCATTGGTTTTTATTTTCTATATTTCCTGTTCTTACATTTAGCCAACTAGGGAAGAAACAATAAAAAAGTAAAGAGAAGAGAAAAAAAACCCATTATTTAAAATTTTAAATCACTTACCTTCTGAAGCTCGTATTTTGTGTCCTGTGGTTCTTCAAGTGGGTGGGTTTTAGGGATTCATATATTCTCTGAATCTGTGAGCAAAAATGTATTGATAGCAATATATATTTTCAGGTGATCAGCCTAAATTAAATGCTGATATTTGTCCTTATTTATGGACATTAACTCTTGAAAAGTCCTTATCTAATAGACACACAAAACACCATTGACTGTACATAGAAACACACACACACACACATTTTAAAGACAAAGTTAAATACTTAAAAGTCCATGCTTTCCTTTTCCTCTGCGGGAGAATCTTATGTTGGAATTTTACATTGACCTACTTTTTAAGGAATGTGGAAGAGAGGCAAATGGAGGTTTGTTCTACTTTGTGGATGAAATATTGAAAATGGAGGTGATGAGACAATGTTGAGAAATTCATTCTAATTAAAATTGAGGCAGAAGATAGCAAAATGTGGGCCATGAGAGTTATGGTGCAATTAGTTTAGCCTTGAATTCCAATATCTAACATGTTTTAATAAGTACAATGAAACAGGTGGTATGCTAGAATTATTAACCAGGCTCATGTGATTCTGACTTCTTCAAGGTTACAGTAAAGTTATTATTATTCTAGGTCCAAGATGAGGGTCTTCTGTCATTGATTTACTAAATCTAGCCCCTGGCATTGACTTTTCCTCCAGGTAATAATCTTCTCCTCAGGTGGTAAGAGTTTTCACTTCTTATAGCAATGTAACCAGCAGAAATTTGATCTTGGTATACTTTCATGGCATAACATTTATTTAAGAAGACAAATATTATAACTAGCTTTATCTGGCATCAAAACTTCAAAGTTTTATTACTATACTTAGTAATTTTGGGTGAGGGCAGGCAGGAAGGAAGAATACATTTAGTGAGAGTGTTGGCTCCATGAAGACATGGGTCTTTGCATGTTTTACTCAGTAATGTATCCAAAATCACCCAGGATATGCCCAGTGCATCATCAACAATTATTTGCTATTGTTTTTCCCAGAAAGCAGCACGGCATTCTTTATCTTGAGTTCACTTGTGAGGATTCTCATCATAATAGAAATCATTTAATATACAGAGTCATAAAATTTCAAGGCTACATAGGACATGATGGGAAAGGATCACACACAATCAAATATCTGTATTTTGTGTTTAAGGAAAACAAAGAGTGGTTAGTAGCTTCGTACAGATAAAAATGTTAGTGACAGAACTAGTATTAGAACTCGACTACTAACTCTTCATCTAGTGTCGGTTCCAACATGTTGTGTTGTCATTTTTCCTTGTTTCTTCAGATTATAGAATTATGATCAGATTCTAACTTATTTGTTTATTTGGAGATATAATTCGCATACCATAAACTTCACTCTTTTATACTATATGGTTCAGTAGTTTTTAGTATACTCAAAATGCTCTGCAACCATCATCACTATTTAATTCCAGAACAGTGTCATCACCCCAAAACAAAATCTCATATCTATTAGCAATCACTCTCAACTCCCCACAACTGCCAACTCCTGATTACCATTAAGCTACTCTCTGTCTCTATGTCTTTGCCTATTCTGGACATTTCATATAAATGGAATAATACGGTATGTGGCATTTTCTAGTCTGGCTCCTATCCCTTTAACATAATGTTTTCAAGCTCATCCATATTGTAGCATATATCAGTCCTCATTCCATTTTAGGACTAGATAATATTCCAGTGTATAGATATACCACATTTTGTTTATCTGTTCATTAACTGATGGGCATTTGGGGCTGTTTCCACTTTTTAACTATTATGAATAATGTTGCTAGGAACATTCATGTACAAGTTTTTGTGTGGACATATGTTTTGAACTCTTTTTGGTATACACACAGGACTAGAATTTCTGATCATACTGTATGTTTACCATTGGGGACCTACCAGACTGTTTTCCAAAGTGGCTATACCATTTTATACTCCCATCAGCAATGTATTAGGCTTCCAATTTCTCCACATTCTTGTCACATTCTTGCCCAGCTTTTTCTTTTAAGTTTTTTGATTACCTTGCTGTTTGCCTCAGCTGTTATCACCACTTCAGCAGCTGTGATGTTAAACAGTGCCGCTGATTGTTTTTGACAAGCATGTCCAGGAAAAATGCTGTTTTCACTGGGTGAGCTCTAAGTCAGGTCAAATGAAAACATTTCTTGTGAGTAGGATTTCCAAGGGAACTGCCAGACAGATCAAATAATTACAATTTTCTGAGATGAGGCTTTGAAAGAGCTTGAGCTCCATTCTGATCTTTCCAGTGACTGTTGGGCTGCTAGTTTACACTGATATTGCGGGCTGTTGAATTTTGAGACTACCACAGAGCTAGGGAGAGGGTGATGGGAATGGGCTAAGTTAGAATGTCACAAAGCTCACTGTTCTTACAACGATTCAGCAGTTTTTTTTGAGAAAAAGCTCCTTGAATTGTTGGAAAGCTTTGGATAATTTCCAAAGTTCCGAGAAGTTGATTTTGACAATTTTCTGGCAGTGTTTTAGTTGATTTCATAAGAGAGAGGAGTTTTGGAGGTTCTTACTCCACAGTTCTCATTGACGTCATCTCCTAACTTGTTTTCTAATTATCAAGAAGTTAAATACTGTATGCATAAAAATAAAGGAAAGAAAAATAGGAGAGGATTAAAGAAGAACAAGGAGAAGAAAAAGGGCTTATCTGGGAAATCTGAAAGAAGCAAAAATGTGTGCATATTTTGTTTACAGATGAGACTGAGTACACACTCTTTTATGGATCTATGTCTGAAGGAATGTTAAAAAATACAAATGGCATATTTTATGAATCTTTCACAGATTCATACTTGCAGGGCAAATCTTTCTATAACACTGTTTGTTGAGTATGCGAAAAGTAAATACAGCAAATCCTTTTTATCCCTCTTTTTTTCTCAGTTTTGTTTTTAAGGAAGAATAAACAATCTGAATAAAAATATTGACCAAGTTTAAACTGTGCTTTATGTATTAAAATCTAAGCAAATGAAACAAATTGAATTCAAAGCTATGGCTTAAGGACAATTATTTTAGGGGAGGAAAATATCTTTAAAGGCTGGACTTTACCAAAATTTATAATTTCCACCTTTTTATACTTGGACTAAAAAGATCTAGGTCCCCCAATGGCAACAATTTACAACTTAAATTCCACCTTAGATCTCAGCTTACTGCCATCTTAGTAAGTGATCTAATAAGCTAATTCCTACTGGGTTTTTAATTACTGATAATTGATGCAAAACCATTAAAGGCATAACCTTTATGTCAGTATACCCTTCTGTGAAATCATACAGGAAATTAATTTCAAGGAATATTGCCTTTGATGACATATTTACCCTCTCTCCACCCTCTCCTCCTGGGAGTATTTGAAATATGAGACAAGCACTGTTGATACTTGTTAGCATTTTTATCACAAGGTTATCAGAGGAAAACAATTAAGAGGACACAGAACAACAAAAGTAGCATAGCTAGTAGAAACAGATGGCTTTGAATTCACATAATTCAGATCTGATACTCACCAGCTGTGTGACTTTTAAAAAATTCCTTAACTTCTCTGAACCTGTTTCCTTTCTTTTGAATTGGAGATAATATCTACTTCATATGGTTCCGGGGGAAGACTAAATGGCAAATCTTGTGCAAAGTGCTAGAATAGTAGCAACTGAAGAGAGAGCAGTTGTTATGGAGGCAGTGGTAGTGAGTGTGTGTAGTTGTAGTCTTGGTCACCATTTAGTGCCACACAGAGGCTGAAATTCCACATGGGTCAAATAGCATTAGAATATCCTTCAGCTCACTTGCAGAGTTAGAGGCAGGCCATCTTCAGGACTCCTCTGCCATAGGTGGCTCGGTTGTATGCATGTATGCTTGCCCATGCCTGCTGCTCTCTAGTAGTCACCAGAAATGCAGGTGAGGGAAACTTCCATTCTTCCAAGAGCCTTCAGTTAATACAGCAACTCTGGGACATCTTCAGAAGAGTTCTTGGAACCCTGAATCACATTAAAATCCACCATCATTACTCACCTCAGTCTCAATTAAAGGGCAGCTGGAGGAGGTCATAATGGTTTATATATATATGTTAGTATGTATATGTGTACACAGACGTACATTTTTTCTCTCTCTCTGCAAGCCACTATTTTGATAAATCAGGGTAGGGAAATAAGCTGGCCTGAAAGAGTTAGTTCCAGTTTCCCCTAGTGTTTCTTGTCCCCCACACCATCATCATGGTAGTTATGAGATCACACCACATTGTAATAGTGTCAAGTTGAAGGCACTCGGCCAATGCTATAATTCTAGGAAGGGTATAATTAGAATTCTGTAATAGAAGGATATTTACATTTTGGCAAATAAATTCTACAGATATAAAGCCTTAAATTAAAGGCTTTTCTTCTTCAATGGGGACACTTCACACACATAATTATCTTTGGTTAGGGGATTTTCCCCATGTTTCTATGTCGTGGCTGTGATATTTGACCCTTTCTTTGGTTGAGTAAGGACTTTTCTCAGGATTGGAGTCTGAACCAAAGATATGGGAATAGAGATGTAGAGAAAGGTATGGATTGAAGAGATAATTGTTAGTAGAAGTAGAAAAGACAGTGTGGCAGTGGAAGGAAGTTAGGGCAGATTTTAAGTGAGATGTTCAGGTGTCTGGCTTGGGGTACCAGGTGGATTTTGCTATTCTTCTATGTGAGATCAGCACTCAAGAAAGAGAAGTGGGTATGGAGAGAGGGAAGAGTTTGAATTTTGGACATGCCCATGAAATACTGGGTAGAATGTCTCACTAGGCACTTGGAAATAGAGGTCTGTTGCTGTGAGATATGTCTTCGGGGCATCACTGTGTATGTGGTATTTGAAGCTAAGTGAGTGAACGAGTTGTCAAGGAGACTCTACATGAGAAGTGGACTGCAGACAGAACCTGGAGGAACATTAACAGTAAAAGAGATGCCAGAAGAGGAGGACAAGTTTGAGATTCAAAAGGGCACATGTGGATGTTGCAGGAGAATCAAGAGGGGGTCATGCTATGAAAGTCTGGAAGGAAGAAGGTTTCAGAAGAGAGAGCTTGAGAGTGACCGCTGAATAACTTCCTAACTGGTCTGTCTGCCTCTAGTCTTTTTCTCCATATACTATATATATATATATACAGATCTATTCACATCCTCAGACTTGCAGTTATTAGATGTTTGCAGCATGTAAACTTTCATACAGAAAAGAATTATCTAAGCTCAACTCATCACTTAACCCTAATTGGCTTGCTGAAAGGCCAGTACCAGAGACGCTAATTTAGGATGTCTGGACCTAAGAATACACCTTTTAAAAAAGGTCCCCAGATGGTTCAGATGCAGATGGTCTATTGACACTTTATGAAACAGTGGCCTAGGAGATGAAGTTGAAGTTCTAGTATAAGATTCATATATATATATAATATAGAATATACATATAGTATAGATTCAAGGCCTAGTATAAGATTCGTTGCTTTTTGCCTTCTGGCTCCAATCTCCATTTCCCTCCTCACCACTCCTTTCCCCTCTCCACTATCTCACCTCCATCATGAACTCTACATTCTAGCCTTATCAGAATCACAAAGATGGATGGGGAGAGGAAAGTCTTTCCCTGAAAAGAGACCAGTCTGTGCAATGGGACCAAGGTAAGGCCAAATAGGATGTGAGAAAATAAGAAATAGTAAAGTTTGAATGATAATAGTTTGTATACAGAAATGGGTCTGGAAAGATAAGATGAGGCCGGAGAGTGGAAAGCCTTGACTGACAGATTGAGGACTTTATCATGGTTCTGCAGTATAGGAGGCCTGGCTCTCTCTTGCTTTGTTTGTTCGTCTTTTCTTTTGCTAGCCTGGATGGGGATACCAGCCCCTTCCTCTTTTTATTGAAACTGTGTCTTTACTACTGACTTTTTTCTGAGTCTGGACTTCAGGAGGAAGAGTCCAAAAATGAAGACCTGAGTTTTATAGTAGGAAATTTTAAGTTTCTGGAATGATTAGAGGGTCTTAAATTATCCAGACTTAAATGAAATCACAGTCACAAGGCAATTAATCAACTTTCAATCCTCCTAAGCCTGGTGAAGAGGCAGGTAAGTCACCGTGGCTGTGCTCTTAACCTTTGTGAAAGAAAGAAAGCAAGACATCGCTCAGGTAGCTGGAGTTCTGACTCATCACCATAAAGCTGAACACTACGTATTTTTCTCCAAGGGAAGATTTCAGCCCAGCCGGGTCCAAGAGAACATACGAGCAGCTTATGCTGAACACACACTTAGAGAACTGGATGGGTTTTGCCATCTGCTAAGCCTCACATAGCCTCCAGTTTGAAGTTGAAGCGATGTCAGAAGCTGATTTAAGCGGCTTACATATGTTGCACTGCAGGAAAAACATTGGACATTGGGGACTCTGAAAAACAATGCTAGGCATTTGGGATCCATAAATGCTTAGTGTTTGTGACAAATATGCCTAGTAGCCATAGGGTAACACTTTTTTCTCCTTAGATTTAAGTGTATGCTTTTCTCCTTTGCTTAGTAAAAGAATTTTCACATTATCTTGTGTATTTGCTGGAACCATGATCATCATTCATTGCAGCAGGTAAGATTATTTTAGTTAATCACAGCCTTCTTTTGTTGCTTAAAGTTTGAAAGAAAATGCCAGAACTATGGCATACTTTGGAAGATTATTCTATGGAGTTGCCATTATTGATAATGGTTTTGGAAAATCTAGATGCATAATAAATGAATAAATTTATAGTAACTGACCTTTAAAATTCTTTAAGGGTTCCACATGCACACTGAGCACTGTGCAAATCACTCAACATGTCCTCCGAGGCCTGCTGTGACATGACCATACCCACGCTCCTAGCCAAAAATAAGGCTTTTATTATGCTTTCTTATCCTTTCCTGTCCAGTGAATCTGTACAATTAAAATTCTTTAAACATGTTGGATTTTTTTTTTATCTCTAACTGCACCTACTAATGTAGTTTCTTTTGTCTAGATTTTTCTCTCCTTCCTTTTCTGCTTTTCCTCATTGTCTTTCCCTATTGACAACTTACCTATTACTAAGGACCTGTTCAAGTACCCCTCTTCCATGTACCCTTCTTTTATGATCACTTCCTGTAATTTACTTGCAGCTCTTAGCATGGCCTGCCTTGTTTCATAGTTAGAATATGAATATATTCAAGCTCTACTTTTAATGAGTCATCCTTTCCTTTATCATGCAAATAACAATCCACGTCCTCGTCATGTGCATTTCAGATCCTCCTCATGTGTGTCTTGGGAAATTCTGAAAATTCCCAACACAGAAGTATCAGCAGTTGCAACAAGGGAAGGGATTAATTTTTCCATTATTTTGCAGCTTTTAAGTGAGCAATTTCCCATTTAAACTCAAATTTTGGAATTCTCTTAGAAAAGTTGTAGATCTAGCCACTTTTGTACATAGGAAAGCAACTGGCTAGTGATGAATATTGGCCAAAATTTTAGAGGCACATGAACTCTCCGGGTTTCACTTAACTCTTTATAGTTTATGTTTTCTGCCATAGTCTCTCTAGGCATATAATTGTGATTCTCAAGCTTACACATTTTCCACATCCATTTTTCTTGTTCCTAGACACTTTTCACTCCAAATTTCTGTGTCAGTAACATTTTATCACCTCGTAATTGCTACTTCATGCTCCTGAAGGTATTTATCCATCCCTCTCATCCTCTATGTGAACATGGATCCCTCGTGTATTTCCTCAAAGTGAAGTTAACTTTAAGCTACAGTGTTTTGACAGAACCTTCCTGAAGTCTGGAGGAGGAAACTTGAAAACCAGATATCTTACACTACAGTTCTTGGAGTCTATTTTCTATGCCCTTTCCCAGCAATTTACCCAGGCCTGCCAACAGCTTAGCCCTTCTCTACTGGAGAACTTTCTTTCTCTATTTTATCCTTATTTTCCACTCCAAACAAAAATGGCAAAAAATAGTTGACAGAATAATCTCTGTAGAATTTCAACTTCTCCCAATGACATTAGCTTCTACGTTATGAAGTGAAATGCGTCAACATTTCTTCCTCAGTTGAAAGATGGTTCCAGAACAATGGGTAAATACTTGTATTGCTAATAACTAAAACTGTTCATTAAAGTGATGAGCAAGGATCTAAGACAGGACTCTCCAAGGCCAAATTTTAGCTTCCACCTTTGAAAGTAGCAGTTACTTAGAAGTGGCGTAAAGGTAGGTTCACCACAATGAGTGAGGCTGAATATTTTATCACTGACATTGCTTAGAATTGCAGTGCCTGGCGATCATAAAAAGAAGCCTGATTTTCTTTAAAATTGGTTTTATTACTGTTTTCAAGTTCTCTGCAGACAATCTATCTTCTTACTGCCTGCACAGCAGGGAGGAGACGGGGAGGCAAGGGGAGCTGCTCCCAATAATTCCCCGCTCCGTGCCGCTGCTGGGAATCCCCCAAATGGCAACTCTCCTTGATTTAATAACTTTCAGGACCAGATTCCATCTGCAGAAACAGTGGCGAAAGAGCTGGTAGTACTTTGGGGGTGATAGGGAATGACTAAATGTTTGTTTACGTACTTTCTTGATTTCTAGGAATATATGTTTTGTTCCTTCAAGACAAAAATTCCTATTCAACTGGATTTCTATAAAGTGTTGCATCTAGAAAGCTCCTGGCCAAAATGTGTGCTCACAGAGTGTTTGCGTTCTTGAGTTGAGTTGAATATACATCCTCTTGTTTAAAGATTTTGCCTTGCCAAGAATCATAGAGTTTCTTCTCAAAATTTCTTAGACAATTGTCTCTGGCACATGTAGTGTGCCAGTTTCTGTTGAGAAAGTGTGAAGTAGAAGGACTTGGAGCAGAGGTTGTGGGTCAGAACACTGTGGTTCAGGCTGCTTTTCCTTTCCAGAGCCAAGGAGGGCCAAGGTTTTACACGAAATATAAGAATAAAAGAAAGTTCTGGAAACAGACCACCTGGATTTGATGCTGTCTCCACCACTACCAGCTTTGAAATTGGACAGGTTATTGAGTTCTCTATGCCCTAAATTTCTCACTTGCGAGTTGGAAAGGAGAATGCTCTGTTTTTCATTAGAGTTATTGCACAGATTAGAAAAGATGAGTCAAGTAAAGCCCTCAGCAGGACGTGGGACTAGGAACACTGGTGCGCTGTTTGTGCGTGTGAGGCTGGTGCAAACCAGCATGGAGAGTCAGCCAGCAGTACTCATTCAGATGAAGTCTTAAAACACACACACATAATAACCTAGTGATTCCATGCCTCGGAATAGATCCCAGAGAAGTTTTCACACAGCACCAGAAGAAGGCCACTTCCCCAATTGTTAAGTGGGGATGGAAACTAACATTTGTGGAGTTCCTACCACGAGCCAGACTCTACATAGGTTGCCTCATTTAACCCTCAAGACTTTCTGATAAGATTACTATTTTATCTGTTTAACAATTGAGAGAAATGATTCTCAGCCAGGTTCTGCAACTTAACAAAGATACTCAGCTGATAATGGGTCCAGTTGGGATTCAAACTCAGGTGTATTTTTTATTCCATTCCAATATCTCATGCAGTGTCTGAAAAGGGTAATTAACTCTCTTCTGTTCCCCTCACACATTGCTGTGAGGATGAGTTCAGAGATTATATCACACGATTTTCCAGCTTTGTCTCCCTGTCGTCTTCTCTTTTTCTATTTTTACACACTATCTCTCTTTCTTCCCATCCTTTTTCCCTTCTGTTCTTTATAATCTATGCTTTTTTCCCACTTCATTAAAGATATTCAAGTTACTTTGGATATATATAATTTTTAACAGTGAATTGAAAGATAAGAAAAATTTAGTTATACTAACTAATAGTTACAAATGAAAGAGATTGGAACGTCAGCTATTATTTAAAATGGAACAAATCAAACTGCCTTTTCAGATGTCAGCCAGGTCAAGCTATTCATTTCCTTCTTTTTTTAAGTTGACGCAGCTGAATAGAGCTGAATTTAGTTCTGGTTTTTAATGAGAGAGCTTTAGGACAAAGTCCAAGTTCATTGATTCCTCTTCTAGCTATCCATTTTCTCACTTTCTTAAAGAATAAACTGTGTCTCTTTAACTTTGAAAGTGGAATTTAAATTTTCACTGATTGAATAATTTCCATCTTTAGGTAAAGGACATTTGTCATATAACTACATCTTACTAATGGATTGGTCGGTCTGTGTTAAGAGTTCCAGTGACGCTAACTTTCCAAACATTACTTTGTAATATGTGATCTGATGATGACTTAGTGTTGTATGAGCCCTGTGTGCTGCTTACAAACAAACAAACAATCCTCCCATCCTTGGGCATGGCTAGTTACATAAAGATGAATTAGACATTTCATAACTTGTAGGTAATGGCACCAGGGAGCACAGAAAGTGGTTCACAATGAGTTTCATTATGGAAGAATAATGCTCTGGTCAAAAAAAGAGGGATGGATTAATAACAAATGCTCTTCATTTGTATTTGGTGCTGGGCTCTGTGAATTAGTTATGTTTCTGGGCAAGGCTTGGGAAGTATTTCAATGAAGCCTAATCTGTCAAGGTTACTTATCCTTTACCATATTTTCCCTAACTATATCTTTCTGGATAGTACCACACATAAATATTTTCATTGTGTTGTGCATTTATTTGCAATATTGATGGCACTGTAAAATGTGGGGTATTAGCACCTCTTTAACCAATGTCAGGCGAAGAATTAAGATCGGAAACGCCAGTGTCTTCCTTTTAGAAATATGGAGGTTAACTTTGATTATTATTCAGCTTTTGTGGCTGATGAGCCAGCTATAAGTCACACTGTAGAAAATTTATTGTCTAGAAATCATGCTACTGAATATTTTATCTTACTGGAAATGTGCTATAAAGGAGCTCCATCTTTAATCAAATACATGATGATGTTGCAATCTCTTGGTTATACTGTCATATTAAAAAGTTGAGGTTATGCAAAACTGAAGGCATAGCGATTGCAGATGTGCATGTAGATATTATTCCTCTAAGAAGTTGTCTTATTGGGCCTTTTATTTGAAATCTCTAAATAGGTTAGAAAGGAACACTTTGGCTCATTGTCGTGTTTGGATCCCAGTTCACCAGGTAGAGAAGCGTGAGTGACTTGGCGGTCAGGGAGGAAATAAAGAGGAGAATCGAATAATGACTACTCAAGTGTTTTCTGTTTCTATCTCTGATATATGTTCAAAATCTCATAGAAAATCCAAGGCAATTTCCTGTTCATAGGAAAACACCTATTTTAAGGGCAGAGATGAAACGCCTGGTTTGTATGCGGAGGTGCCTTAAATGTGCACTTATTCCAACTGCCTGATTGAGAGTGGTACCTCAGCCCCTCCACTCTACCACCCTACGTGAGGATGCTTGCAGCTTTTTGCTGTTGTGCTGGATTTTGTTTTGTTTAGATGTTGAAAAGAAGAAATGACTCTTCATTGTTGGATCCGTCTTTGAGTTGAAGCCTCTTATGACGATCGGACACACTATCCTGATGCTTTTATTCCTTTTCAGTGGCTGAAAAACATAAGAAAGGGATCCTGAAGGAGGTTTCAGAACAACAGCCAAATCTGAAAGACTCTGGCTGAGAAAAGACCTACAGGAAGGCTGAAAACAACCCCGAAATATTATGAAACCGGCATCAGGCTTGTCTTGACCTTGTTTAGCTACTTTTAGCGTCAATCTTACTGTTCTTTCATAATTTTTTTCCCATAGCCTAATTCCCTTTTAAAAATCTTTCTCTCTGTACCTCTCATAACCTAGAGGAGCCTATTTGTTTATTGCACATAATTTAAACCACTTTACTGAGCCTCACAGTTGCTAGATCATTCTAAATAGTTGAAATGTAAGCCAGTGCTATTCAGTAGATCATTTTTGATGGTGGAAATATTCTGTATCATGCTGATTGTTGTGTTTTGGTTTGATACAATTTCAAATTCACTTGTTTGTGACAAAAATGAAGTTGTCTTTAAGAGTGAAGTTGTTTTGATCTAAGAATGAAATTAATTTTATAAGTAAAATTGTTTTCATGCAGGAATGACGTAAGCTCAGAATGTCATCTCGGCTGTTGTAGTTGATAAGTGCTCAGCAGCTCAGGTGCTGAGGGGCACCACTGGGGACTTATCAATAAGAACATATGGAGACGCAACTATGACAAGGAGACGATTAGACTATAAATACCTAACATTTGTGAGGACTATTTGATAACGTCTGATCTGGGCAAGGTGACACTTTGCTGACCTACATAACTCTCTGGAGACCTTGAGGCATTAGCTCCTGCCATGGTAAAGGCAACATGTACTGGCAGTGGCAAAAGCCATGCCGTGGCCCTGAGAAGAAGGATGAAGGTCATCTTACCTGCCCACACTGGCACCATCTTTCCCTAGCTCCAGCAACAGGAGACTTTTCATTTTTGCACTGGCAGCTGGAGATTAGCTCTGCGTTGATCAAGCTGTCTCTCCTGAGAACGAACTCGTAAAGAAGGTATGCTTCAGCTAAATTTAGGCTTAATTTCTTTCATCTCCCCTCATCTGGAACAATAGTGTGATTAATCTATCATTGGCTTGGAGTATGTTTTTTCTTTATTGACTTATTAAGAGATATTATCCCGTATGCTATTGAGCTTGTGAAATTGTTATAATTTCTGCCGTGAACTTGTGTAAAATAAATTGCTGGCAAAGACAAACTCAGTCTCTGAGCATACTTTTGCCCCCTGAAACAAAACACTGATACAGTAGCCACTAGCCACATGTGACAACTAGACACTGGAAATGTTGTTAGTGCGCCTGTGAAACTAAATTTTTATTTAGATTTAAATAGCCACATATGACTATTGCTTATCACATTGAAATAGCACAGGTGTATACACATATTCAGGATACTGTAGACATTTGCTTTTTGAGCAAGTTCAATGATAGTCATTTAAAACTATTTTTCTAAGTAAGATGCCATTTCTTGTTGCATTAAAAATTAATCTAAATACACCCATTTTTGTGTGGGTGTGTTTGCTAGTATTGGGAGAAGTGGGTAGTAGAAGGGGAGATGGAGAAAACCATATTTCTATGTTTTTACATATTATAATTAAGAAAAATCCTATAGGCAAGCTCTTTCTTAGGAAATATATTTTACTAGTAAAATTTTGGGCATTTATTGTAAAGGAAACCAGGTGGTGTGCTAAGAGGAATTGCAGGAACACTGTACTTACTTAGCAGTCAGTGTCCCAGTAGCTGTTTGTAAGAAGGGAAGCTAATAAGCCAGAAATAAATAAAAGAGACCTCTCAGTGGCCCCTGGAAAGTACTAGATGGTCCTAGAGGTTGTTGACAACCTTAATTTCCTATGCTCTCCTACACATGTGTACCTTGCTCAGTCACACTAAACTATCATTCTCCCTCTTACACAACGTGGAGTTTTTGGGCCAGCCCTGATGGCCTAGTGGTTAAAGTTTGGCACAGTCTGCTTCAGTGGCCCAGGTTCGGTTCCTGGGCGCAGAACCACACCACTCGTCTGTCAGTAGCCGCGTGGTGGTGGTTGCTCACATAGAAGAACTAGAAGGACTTACAACTGTAATATATAACTATGTACTGGGGCTTTGGGGAGGGGCCAAAAAAAGAGGAAGATTGGCAACAGATGTTAGCTCAGGATGAATATTTCCCAGCAAAAGGGAAAAACAAAACAAACAAAGAAATAATCTCTAAATCCCAACACGGCATCCCTCTCTGATAAGGTGTATGAAAGGCATTAAAAAAAAAAATGGAGTCCTTCATCCTGCCCTTTGTCTTGATTGTCCTTTTCGAGGCTTCTCTCTCTGTCTGCTGAAATCCTATCTACCCTTGAAAGTCAAGCCCATGCTATTTGTAACCAGGCTCCCGGGCTTCTGCTTCTTCAGCTCTATGCCTGGGAGTTCTTTCCCTGCAACCTAAAACCTAATGAAACAAGTGTGGACCCAAAAGGGAGGAGGCTGGGCAGGATTAAAGTGCCCTAGAAAGTTTACTGCTGCTCCAGAACTGCTTTCCAATTACTAGACGCATCATTTTCTTTGACAGACAGCAGTTATAGAGGGTAAGGTCCTTGGAGACACAAGGAGGAACAGACTTCCCACAGTCCTCTGGCTCTTCTCAGCTCTCTCCACTCCCATTTCTAGTATTTACAGTTTCCTAATCAGCCCCTACCTTTAAAATGTTATATATATTTTCTTCTGTTATTCGCAAAAACGTATGATTTTGTGATCTTCATTAATCTTAAATATGTAGACAGAAAGCATTGCCCTTATCAAACTTATATTCCTCCTCCAGTTATTTTCCACTGCTTTCAAGTGGACCAACTTGCTGTGGCTTTTTCTTTCTTTCTTAATACCATACTTAAGTTTATAAGAGTTAGCCAACATTCTCCAGTGTCCTTAAATTTTGGTCTCTTGTCCTCAGTTGCTCTAGATTTTGTGAGCATGTAGTCTGCACTCAAAAGACAACCAGTGATAGTTTAGCCAACTGCCTTGCTGCCGTGGAACAAGGACTGCCATCTGCTCAGCTCAGGATCTTGGAATTCTCACTCTTCTCCCGTTTTACCAGACTTAATCAGATCTGCCACTTGCAACATCTCGTGTCTGAAAGTGTATGTATGAATTAGGACTGTTTGGATTTCAAATGGCAACGTCTCAAATGGACTCAGCTTAAGCAAAAGATGAGATTTATTCAAAACATACTGGACTATTTCGTGGAACAACAATGCTGTGGGGAGCATCATAAAGCAGTTAGGCTGTATAACCACAAGTCCTTGGACTTAATTAACTTCAGAACTCTCTCTGCCTCTCATCTTTGCTTTTCTCTGTTTGTTGGTATCATTCTTTATTCCTGCTCTACTTGTATTCTCTATTGTGGGAAATACGGCCAACTACCACTCAACTTGGCTTTCTGGGTCACAAGTCTAAATGTCTGAGAAAGTATCTGATTGGTCCAATTTGGTTCAGCCCATCTCTAGATTATTCATCTGTAGCCAGGATGGCAGGGTCATGTCTAAAGATGTGCTACCTTCACAATAGCTATAGATGGGAGGTGGGGCAGAGACACACTTCCCAGAATACCCGGGTTGCTAGGTGGACAAAATAAATGTCCTTTTTAGCTCAGTTTTTTTCTCTCTTCTCCCTATCTCTAATGACTTCCAAGTTCAGCTCAAATGCCACCATAACCACAACATTGCCTCTTTAATAAAGCTCTCTAGGAGTGTGGGAGGGACATAATTTGGACGAATTTAAATGCAAATCCTGGACAAAGTATTTACTGCTACTTACCACTCTTTGACTTTGACCTCATTTTCTTCACCAGTGAAAATAAAGGGATAAAAGGTGAACTGGGACTAGATTGCAGAACATTAAAACTCATCTGGCAAAGGAGGGTTTATATAATTTTTTGAACAAGAAATTGTGAGTGGTATTTTAGGAATTGTAATCTGGCAGCTGGTGTAGATCAGGAAACCTAGAGAAAAATTCAGTGGTTGTAGAGATGATCAGGGTAATGTTTAGCATGGGAAGCTCTAACCATGCGTGAGACAAGCCCCAAGGTGACATAGAAAGTCATCTGATCTTGACCACAGACTGGTGGTTAGATGGTTGCCTTTACGTTTCATTTATTGGCTCTCACATCCTTTTTCTCCTTTCATGCACTATACTTAATTCCTACTTTTTTTCACCAATCCAGCCATTTTTCACTCAACTCCAGAGTTTCTCTTTTTATCTAGTTATTCCAGCTTGTTCTTCAAGTCTTAGCTAAGCTGGATTTTTAGAGAGAGGATGAAGTGAAAGAGAAAAAGTTGAGAAACTTATGAATAGAAAGAAATGGAAATATCTTAACAACAGTTTATTAGAAAACTATAACAGAAGAAACAAATTCAATCCAATAAATATTTTTTCAGTATCTATTATTTTCAAGATTGTTTTAGTCAAAAGGCCTACAAAATTTCTGGATTTGGAAACTAAAATCAAGTAGGGGTATAGATTAAGGAATTAGGGTAGTGGTTCCGACTTTATTTAGGTGATAATATATCTGAAATACATGGTGCTTATTGGGAAATAAGCAAAATATTGCTATATTAAATTTAAAGGAAATAAATATAAAATTTTTTGCTTAATTGGATACTATCTTGTGCTAAATTTTAGCAAAGATAATCTTTAACATCTGTCAGAGTTAGAAATAATTATAGGAGAAAACTCTAAATCGAGAATATGCTGTTCTATTGGCTTAATATTGCTCTCTGAAGTAGGAAATCTAGTATTTGATTTTAGTGATGACACATGTTGTGGACCTCAGTGAGAGCCTGGTCTGAAAACCAGTGAATTAGGGGTCAGACTTCAAGTATGCTTTCCAAGGGGCAGTGGGGTAGACTTCATCACCGGTGTATTCTTTACTCCCTTCCTCCTGGCTCCAGTTTCATGGAGTTAAGAGTAAATAGTCCAGCACTATATACAAAGTGGGTTCTTAATTCTGGCTATATATTAGAATCACTTGGGGAGCTTTAAAACAAATATAGATGACAGACACCACCCTAGACCAATTCAATTAGAATCTCTAGGGTGACACATGGGCATAGCCATTCTTAAATGCTCCCCTGTCGATCCTAATGTGCAGCTAGTGTTGAGAATCACTGATGGAAAAGAATCACAAGTCTAGTCTCTCAATCAAGAGTCTTGAACTATTATTCACATATAGGGCAATGCAATGCAACTATCTTATCTCTCAATTTTCTTAGCTGGAAATGAAGGAATGAAACTAGAAGACCTTACACATTTTTCTCGTTCTGAGTCTTTAGATGTACACCTGGAAATTTGTATATAAATAAAATGTTACGCAAATAGATCCAATAAAGTTAAGCAAATTCTACAAGGAATCCTCAGTAATGAAAAATAATATATATATATATAACTATATATAAATATATAATACTAAATACATATATAAACATATATAGCTATATAATTATATATAATATAATACATATATCAAACAATGTTTCTGTATATAATTCAATAGAGATCACATTCAGAAATTAAATCATTCAGTTTCCCTGTTAGAGATGCTTCATCAAAGTAAAGAAATAGATTTCATCCAGCAGACTAGACTCTCCTTGGTTTTCATCATGATTATCTAGAAAAGACTTTTATCAGTTCTTACAACTTTCCTTTAGTCAAAGTTTCTCAGTGATGGTCTATTAATTTCTCAATGTTTTTCTTGAGAATGTTGAAGATGTCATTACACCAGTTTGCTGGGCCACCTGAACAATGTTTCACTTATCAAAGGCCGAGAGACCCTTAAAATCATTTACTCATTCTTTTCATGAGTTTAACCTATATCCATCAATGGGTTCAGTATAGATTTCATACCATTACCTGTGGGCATAAGTTCAAAGAGTGAAATAGTGGATGGAATTATTGCTTTCTTTGAGCTATTTCTCTCTCATTCTCTCACTTTCCAGCTCAAAGCTGATTTCTGATTTAATGCAACTACACTTTATTGTTCCCATTTTCTGGATGAAGAAAGTGAAAGCCTGAGATCTTTGTTATTTTGCTAGGTTTCACAGCAAGTATAACAGAAATTGGTATCAGGACTCTTACTCCAAACTAAGCAGCTTTGTGTGACTCCCCAAGTGTTAAATGAAGTGTTCATTCAATAAACATTTAAGGAAAATCATTTGTATGCATGGAGTTGAGGGTGATGGAAAGGTAATGAGATTAAGCCTCATCAGAATTCCTCTTAAGAGGAGAGGGCATAAGAGTTTTTGGTAACATAAATTGATTGCTGCTCAGAATAGAAGCTGAGACCTCAGAAGCTGAGAACTAAGGGGCTTAGGTCTGAGTGGAGCTATGTTGCTGGGTAAGAGGGAGGTTTTGCTCCTCGGTCCTGCGGAGGAGGTGGAGATTAGAGATGGTGGAAAACAGAGACCGGGTAGAACTGAGAGACAGAAGGAGACCACTACCTACTCCAACCCAGTGAAGTCTAACAAGTCCTGAATACTCAATGTGAGTGATTTCATATGGAATAGTAAAGAACCTTGACTCTTCATCCAGAGTGTCCCAAGGCAATCAGAGGTTTATGAGGAAGGCTGTGTGGCACAGAGATTCATAAGGAAAGAGGTAGCCAAGTGCTCACTGCTCAAACCATGGAATTGGGTTCAGGACAAGTTTAAAGAGATGTCTTTATGGTAATGAGTGGGTGTGGGAGAAGGAGGAGTCATTAGCTGACATGTGTTATCCCAAAATGAATAAAAAATGCCCTGCTGGCCTCAGCCAAAAACACGAGGCTGTGAATAATTTTAGAGACAACAGCAATGTGAAAATGATTTACTTATACGCTATTAAAGAGCAACTGCCAATGGCAGAATTGCCCTGAATGTTTCAAGATATGTAAAGGATTATCAAAATAGGAAAGCCTAGAAGTATAACTAGTGATAGTGGCATCCTACATTATTTCCTTAGCTGGGTAAGCCAGATGTGCAGAGGTAAGAAGGACGGAGAAGGTGAACATTTGTATGGTCATAAAAGATTTACAATTCAAGGATTTAATTAAATCATTTCTTTTTCTCCTTAAATACACAATGTTTCATCATAGTAGGCTTATGAGATTGTGCATGTGTGTTTTCAATCGAATCCACCTAATTTTCTAACTTGAAATTAATTTTTCTCAGTAGAATTGCTGAAATGGGCTTTACTACATTCGCTGTATTTGAAATAACTACTGTGGCCTGCTTTATTATTTTTAGTGATGAAATATTGCTAAATTTCTCATAATGTACCAAGACAATGATTTGGACAAGTGAATCGCATATGTACAAGATGTTGTTCTTTTGTTTTAATGTGAAAGGTAATCTTAAATTATTTTAACAGAGCATATGCCTCTGTAATAAGTCAGTCTCCAAAATTTAATTGTTTACAATGACTATGCCAGTTTCTTTAGAAGATATATTGTTCTACTGGTCAAAAATATTAAGCAATTCCCAAAGCACTTAAATTCAATTTGGTTTGACTAGTTCACTACAGTTTTTCATTTAAGCACAGACAAGAGTCTTCAGAATAACGATTCCAGCCCTCAAACTTTCATTCTAAATTTGGGTTAGGCAATTAGTGTGTGTTCCCCAAAAGAAACAGGTAATTATAATGGTAAATGCCTATTGGTTAAATCTACCTGGAAGAGTAGATGTCAGATTTGCATGTTTTACCGATATTAGAATAACTCCTAAAACCAAGATTGAAACTGCAACTTGTGTACTTTCAAAATCTGGCATTTATTCCTTGCATAAATTTGTCATACCTGTTTCATATCTTCCTGTAGAAATGATGCTTGAGCTAAATGCTACTTGTGTTCATCCTGGAAAAATATCAAATGGGTATATAATCTGGCATGAAAGTGCTAAATTACATTTCTGATTAAGGAAGGCCAGCAAAGATATTTCAGGCATCAGTCAATGAGAACCCTGCTTGAAGAGCTTGTGTTCTGCTGTGTCTGCAGTGGTGTAATCACTGGGGATCTGATTAGCTCTATGTGTGTCTTTTCTCATTTATCTTTTAACTTAGACCCATATCTAAATGAGAGTTAACGGGGGCACGATGTGGAAGTTGTCATATACTGCCTGAGAGATGTTACCTCCCCCCACAGAAATGTAGTGATAGACTTTTTCTCATGCCGAGGGGAACATTTCTTGTCTTTGGTTTTCTGGGTACATTTTAAAAAAAATAAAACTTCTATATTAACTTCTTTCATGGGTCACTGAAAATGAATTTGCTCAATGCAGTGGTCATTTTAAGCAAAACAAACAAAAAATCTGATCTTCTGGTTTGGCACATAAGTCTCAGAGAACATTCTAGTACAATAAACAAGCATGAGTTCCTGAATTTACAGTGCTGTGGGCCAGACACTGAACTCTGGTGAATTCCCAGAGTAAAAGCTTCCCGAGAATGAATTTCTTGAAGATAACTATTTGGCCTGTACTGGTGACCTCTCTCTGCCTTGTCACACATCACTGCATCTTGTTCTTTTGAAAATTTCTGTATCTTTCATTCCAGCCTACCTTTGTCAGAGTTATTTGTATATGAACAGATATGAATTATATTCACCTATTGTCATTGATCCTCAACATCATTTTCCTCTTGCATAGAATGGCTACACTACATTTTCACATTCAGCTAATTTGATTTGGCTAAACCCTACACATTACATCTATTATCATAAGAATGTTCTATATCGGTTACTACCTAGATTCAAAGTGGAAATCAAATATATCTTAAGGTATGAACTAATTTATTGTTTGAAATGTTTCTATTTCCTTTTTTACCCTAAAATATAATCTGCGAATGAATCTGTGCTGCCAAATCCAGAAGAAGGAAATTCTCAAAAAAGGGATAAAGTAGGATGGAGTTTGTTCACGAGGAGTGCTGTCAAATCCAAGCCATTGATTTCCTCCAAAGATCGTATTCAAAATGACCCTTGTTTCTTTCCTTTACATCTAAACTACTTTCAGAAGACGTTTTTTTCCAGGGTTCCACTAGTGATAGATCTTTGATGAGGCACATAAAGAACTGATGTAGGTAGACTGATAAGACAGATGCCATCAATAAATGCCTTCACAAAAATACTTGCCTGTCACAAGTTAATTTGATGCAGTATTTTCTGTCATGAGGGCGGATTAATTTTGTCCATTTTCTCCTCTTGTCGTAATTCTTGTCATGTGAATAAGAATGTATTATAAAGAAGAACACACTAGACATTATAATTCTGTGATAACTCATTTTTGTGACAAAGAATATAATGAGACCAGACAATAGTGCAAATTCATCATATTCTTACAGTGAACTTCATATTGACTTCCCGACTTCTCTTCATGATTTCGAGGGCATGTCACTTACGGTTTTATATCAACCAAATGATTAAAGAAACCACCATTGAAAGACTTGTACTGATTACAAAAGCCTTTTCAACAGAGGAATAATAGAACCATTTTGATTTTCTTTCCTTTCTAGCTTAAACACATATTTAATGTATATCAATGATTTCATTTTGATGAAGAAAGACTCATTGATTTGTTAAAGTTACTCGGAAAATGGTATAAACTTAAAGATTGGACTGCATTTATCACTGAAGAGAGTGAATTTTCTCAATAAATCACTATTATAAATCATAAAGGAAAAACGAAGTTTTATAATAAAGAACCTTTCCGATATACTTGTCACATTTTCTCCGGGTAGCTAAAGCAAAGCAGTCACTTTTAACACGGTCTGCAGCTGCAGCAAGGAAGTTCTGATTCAGGAAATACCTCCCTAGTGAACAGACGGGTCGTTTTTTATTTTTTTTTAGCCCTGAGCTAACATCTGCCACCAATCCTCCTTTTTTTGCTGAGGAAGATTGGCCTTGAGCTAACATCTGTGCCCATCTTCCTGTACTTCTTATGTGGGACACCCGCCACAGCATGGCTTGATGAGCAGTGTCTAGGTCCGTACCTGGGATACGAACCAGTGAACCCTGGGCAGCTGAAGCAGAGTGCACAAACTTAACCGCTACACCACCAGGCTGGCCCCTAGACTGGTTGTTTTTAATCAGTCTCCATTCCTAACATCCCACCCTAACACCCTGAATTCTCCCATTTCTTCTTTTCATGTTGGAACAAAGAGAGAAGCAGTTATCCACAGGCAACCAGTCCTTTTGTATAACTTCAGGCAAACATTCACAAAGAAGCATAGGAGATGGAATATTTAGGGAATATTAGAGCTAGAAGAATAGTCCTACAATGGAAATGCCATCCAAGTAACACATCTGCTACATTCTTATGCTCATTAGGGTCAGTGAAAATCACCCATAATCACTCTTTTATTCTGAGTTCAGATAGCTCCTCAGAATCCTTCCTAACACAGCACTAGAAATGAGCTGCTGATACTTGGTTTTGTCTCAAGAACTGAAGCCTATTTATGATTCCTGCTGTAAGATTCACTATCTATATACCTGACTTACAGGTAGTGTTAAATAAATGCTCATTGAATGAATGATTAAATGTTCCAAATTTATAAAGAGAAAAAATTCTTCATCTGTATAATTGGGGTCTCATTTCTCCTGTGACATAAAAAAGAGTACTTCTCTTAATAAAGTCCTTTACTATCAGACTCTCCTAACTACAGAAAGTGAGGATCCCACATAGAAATGCATGTGAGGAAGTATTTAGAGATCTGTGTTTACGCACACGAAATCTACACATATTAGGAGTGTATACATAGGCACAAATTCACTCAGAGTATGGCCCAGTGGAAAGATTGTTAGGCTTTCCTTCTATTTCCCCCTTCCTGTGACTTGGGTCTCAAGTTCCTCAGCTCTAAGATTTAAGCTCTGGATTTTTCTTTTAACACTAGCCATCTATAGCTCTACACACATGTAGAAAATCAATTATAAAATAAACCCATAGGTTTCATTTGACCTGATTTCACGGATTTATTTTTATCTAAGAGAAAAGAGTAGACATTTTACTTGAATTTTATGCCAAGGGCCTTTGATGAAGATGTCAAAACCCAGTGTTTGATTTTCCTTTTCCTAATTACAATTACCTGTAGGAAAATGATGCAACAGTATTCTTTTCTTGTTAGAACTTAGGGAGTCTATTCTGGTGTTGAAATTGGAAGATCTCCAGCCTCCTGTGAAGTGAAGTACAAAGAATCCATTCTCTGGTTGAGGCAGAATTTATCCAGGTAGAGACCCACTCTTGAGTCTCTGGGAAGATGTGCTGCCTTCTGAGAACAAAGGCCCAATTTGATGGGGATTCTTGCAAATGGTGCTCACACAGGAAGCCAGAGTCACCCAAGGGGGAAGCAGGTAATTGGCCAGACAGTCTTGGAATGAATTTAGCTGCTGGTTGGCAGGTGGGGTACATTGTAAGGCTCCACATCCAGGCTCCACAGTAATTCATTTTTAATTACTGTGTTTGCTTGGGAAAGGCTGTAAGGTCTACTCGTTGCTCATATTGCTATGCTAATTGACTGTTTGGAGATTTACAAACTGGGTTTTATGCAGTGTCCTTTTCGATAGCCTGTGGTGATCTGAATAGCATGTTATTCATTTAGTTCTTCTAAAACTTTGTTTTAATACCTCAAATAAAGATAAAAGAGCAAACTTATCTCTTATTAAATCTCTCAGCTTCAACTAGTAAAGACTGTAAGAATGCATTACCTTTTAAGCGTGTCTTTGATTTCATATTGCTTCCTGGCCTAGAAAATGGAATATTTTCGTGTGAAATGTTCACGGTGTCAACAAGTAAATACTGATTTATATGCACGCTCTTGCAGCCCAGGGAGGTGGGAGAGGGAGGTGAGGGGGTTGTGAGGAAAGCAGCCAGGCTGTAAGAGAAGCCAAGCAAATGGTGAGCCAGGTGCCTGCCCAGCAGGCAGAATGCCCAGGAGCAGAACCTGGGAGCCCACAGTGGGTCAGATGAGGTTCACAGGAGCACAGGTGCAAGTCCACGCCCACAACCTGGGAGCTGTCATGGATCAATCTGGGCTGGATGCAAATAGGCACAGAGATGACCTACAAGCATTATGAAGAGGCAGTCAGAACTGGGTCAATCAGAGGATGCGTTGAAGGCTGTGAGTGAGAAAGTGGGTATGCATATGCATAGAAAGGACAGTGTGAAATTCTGCCAGTCAGAGAGGCTGGACCCTCCAGATGCTGAACTTGAGAGCAGAGATGTATTACTTATAATTGCACCTCCAGGGCCTCAGAATTGTTGGAGTGGGGGTGAGGGACTAATACAAATTATCAGTGATCTAAGGAGGGGTCCTGTAATCAGTATTTACTGCATTTGTATTGGTATAAAATTCCTGGTATAAGTTTAAAACATAAAAATCCCATGTTAAATATTTAGGCTGTATGTATTTCCTGAGGTTGGGAATACATTTTTGTTTTTTTAATCAGATGCACTCTAGTTCAGTCCTTGAGGGTCTATAATAGTCCCCGATATATAATGGGCACCTAGTGAGTTTCATCTAATATTTATTGGATCAAAGAATGATTTTTCTTTCTGCAATGTTTTGGCTCCCAATCATAAAGATATAATTGTGGCTCTGTGCCCACAAGAACTCAACATAAGCAGAACAAAGTTTAGAATTTTTCTGTGGAACTTAGGTACGAATTCACCTTTACTTGGTAATCTAACTATTTCTACTTTGCCCTTTTTGGGAGATGGGTACAGGTTATGCTTTTTGCATAATTGCAGAAATTATGCAGAATTCTCAAATTTATTTAATCATTGTCAATACTGTTAGAAGTCATTGTCACAATGGGGTGCTATTAATATGATATTATATGGCCAGGGATGCGGGAATTTTGATCTGGACCCAAAGTGCCCACTCTTAAATAGAAAGATGAGTGTTTATACCCATATGCTAGATCTGTTTTCAGAAATGGACTCCTAAAAATGGTTAAATCACTGCTTCTCAAACCGGAACCACACCCTCTTCCTTGGCAGCGATGGAGTGGTGGGACGGGACTGATGTCACATAGGGTTTAGAGAAGTAAGTCAGATTTCTCTGAGTTCAGTTCACAGCTCTACCACACACTAACGTTATGACGTGGGTTAAGTTATTCTGTCTGTAAAAGTGGAGTAATAACAATACTTAGTTCATATTGGTATTAGGATCGAATGCGTTAACATGTGTAATGCACTTAAAACACTGCCAGACCCACAGTAAGCACTATATAAGTGTTTGCCACCATCAGTAAAATACTGATTATAGTAATTATTATTAATTGTGATTCATATTTGAGAGGAGGAATGTGAATGGAGGATAGAGAGAAGAAATTTGACCTCCCCTAAACCTCAACAAATATGATGGTAGATTGGGTGGAAATGGGAACATTCATTAGAAAATGTGAGCAATTTTCTCTCCACCTAGACATTTAACAGCTGTCCAGGTGTTTGCTAACACGGTGGGTATAATCTATAGAGGTTTATGACTGAAGATGATACAATCAAAGACCACATTAGAAAAAGATTACTTATATACAGATTGATTAATTCTCTGCTTTTCTTAATTTGTGAGGATAATAATTGGGTTGTACTTTCACGACAAGTGTAATTATGAAACAATATTGACTGAGAATTCAAGATGTGCAATTAACACAAAATGCTAATAACCAAGCATGTTGTAATCTACTGACAATCATAAAGCAAATTTATTCCACTAAAAAAGAAAAGAGATCTGACATGAAAATATACATGGAGGAACCTCAAAGGTAAAGCAAAATTTGAGCAGGCAAGTGATCAAAGTGGATCATCATAGGACAATCATGACTCTAACAAAGTTATCAGTAGATCTTTGCTGAGGGCTATTAACCCAAAGCCCAATTGTGACATCATAATCAACACGCCCATCTGTATAATTTCTTCCTTGAATTGCTTTCTATTGTTTGAAATCACATTTAATCCTTCCACAATAGGAGGCTGATATGCAATTGTAAATGCCTGAACCACATTGGTTTACCCCGTAATTTCATTTGAGAAAACCATTTTATAAACTAATATTCTGATTCTAAGCAGAAAAGAGATGAAATACACAATCAAGTGTCCACAGGGGGTTTCAGCATTTCATTTGGGGTGTCATATTGAATATTAAAATGCAATGTAATAAAAACATGTGTAGAAGAGATGAAATGATGGTGTCCTGCTGAAAAACTTAAACTAAAAAACACTGCTTCAGCTTTGAGGGCTACATTTTATTTATAGCTTCAACTGGTATCTTGACTTCAATCATGCAATCTCTAGTTAGTTTGCAGAGATGGTTTTATAAGCCTCTTGGGTGAAGGGAAATAGTCTGCCCTGATTGGTCCGCCAATAGGAGGCTAGCTCGAGGAAACAAAGGAGGGAAGATGAAGAAAACCAGTCAGCAATGTGAAAGGTGGAACAGAAGCTTCCCAGGGGAAATGCGCGTGAGCGGATCAGTTTCAAAAACTAAGAAGTTGGAGGACAGTGGAAGGGCAAGATAATAAGCTGAGCCTACAGAAGAAAAATGGAAGGAAACACAGAGGAAACTGCTACACTGTGAGCAAAAAGCTGGTTTAAACGGGAAAAATTCAAACTGGATGTTTAAAAAATATTTCATAGACCCAAAAAGGGAATACGGTAATACAATACAGCTATGTGTTAATAGCTATATTGTGGAGCTTTTCAGATCACCATGGTTTTAAACAAAACAAAACTGAATTTAGTTAAATCTGTTTGAGAGTATACCCACCTAGCTTATAATATGCTGAACTAAGAACGTGTAGATTATCCATTTTGTTGCATATGTGAAGAGATTATATTTACTTCTGTATTTATATATTGTTTTATTATATTATGCTATTTTATAATCTATATTGTACATATGTTATACTGTGTTAATATAAGATGTATTTATTTTTGTTCTAGCCTCCATTTTTCTTTAAGGTTAAGATTATTTCCTTGAAAAATAAAAGTTGTTAAGAAGAGTTGTTAAAAAGTGTTTTGTAGGGCGGAGTCATTTCAATATGGACAATGCTCAGTTAAATTGACTTCGAGGATTAAATCCTGTCGGCTCTACCTTTCCAAAAGATCCAGAGGCTGATTGCTCCCCATCCCTTCCTGCTGCTACTCACCATCTTTTACTAGATTACGGCAACAGCCTTCTAAGTGGTCTCCCCGTTTCTACTTTAGTCCCGACATCACAGCCAGAGAGGTGCTGCGAAAATGAAAGTCCCGTCATGCTACTCCTCCGCTCACCCTCTAAAGGCTCCCCGTCTCACTCACAGGCCACGTCCATGCGTGCTTACCACCCACAGACAGACTGCCGGCGGAAAGAACCAGAGCTCTGCAGAGCCTGCCCTACATAATACATCCTTTGTGTCCACGTTATAGTCAAAGCCCTTCTTTTCAATGGATAATTCACTTCAAAGAGGCTGGAAGTCACCCATTTTGCTTTCCAAGTTCCAGAAACCTGGACCTAACTTCTGGCACTGCATTCACTATAACCCATAGCTATTAGACTATAAGCATTTGGTGGTTTTATGGAGTTTGTCATAATCGGGTTTGACCTGTTATACTTTAGTTTGCACTACGGTTTAATGATTCTTATCTGGGCCTGTCACTGTCCAAGGATTGAGAGCTCCAAACTGACTTTTCAGGAAGACAAGATAAATACTAGAATTATCATTTCTAGAATGAAAAATTGGAGATGGAGATGTTTGGCTGTAGGAATCTGAAAGTTGTTTTTTAAAGTGTGAGGAGACAGACATTTAACTTGAGGAACCCAAGTAGCTCAAAATATAGGGAAATGATTTGACTGAACTCATTCTTTTAAGATGCTTTCGAGTAAAGGAGAGAAGTAACATCTATAATTGATGAGAATCAAGCATTGTGCAAACATTAAAAAACTTTTGGACCAGATATAGTGGTTCTCAAATTTAGTGTAAATTGTTAAAATACAGATTCAAGAGCTTGCCTGTAGATATTCTGATTTAGATCTGGAGTGGGGCTCAAAAGGATGTGTTTATTAAAAGCCGTCCCGGGACCTCACTTTGAGAAACTGTAGTAGAAGCTGGAAGACAAGAAGATGAACTCTTCTCTTGACAGAGCATTAAACAGCTCTGTGAGCTTGGACACATAACCGTCTGTCCATTCTCACTTTATCTTTCTATGATATTAGCAATTTACTTTTGTATATTAATTTTACAGAATATAAATATTGTTCCATGCATTGTCTAATTTAATATTCTTAGAATTTTGCAAGTAATTATTTTCGCCATTTTATAGAAAAAAATCCAAGGTTCAGAAGAGTTATCACAGATCAGTGACAGATCGCTTACAAAACCAAGACGAGAAATCCTGCTACTTTTAACCCTATACTATTCTTGTCACTGTACTTCAAATGCAAAAGAGACAGTGGATTCAGACTGTAGATGTTTCCTTCTAGTTAAATTCTATGATTTCGTCAGCCAGTTTAGAGAGATACAAAGCTATTTTCAGCCCACATTTCCACTATAGCAGGGTTCAATTCCAAGCAGTTATGATTCTGGTTAGATTGATGGCTGAAACACATTAAATATGAAGCTAATCTTTTTTTGGTCTAGACTATTCTGTTTTATTCATCACTGGGTCATGCAGATGGCTTACTTGGTAATAAATCCCATGTATCAGCTCATGACTTTTGGGGACTAAGAGACAATGGAAAGGGAAGAAACCAAGAGAAATGAACTGACTCTCACACTAAGAAGTTGCTGAGGAGGTTGTAGCAGATTTCCCCCTAGACTTCACATTAATAGAATTTTATGACTGGGGAGAAGTCACAGTAACTTCTCCCTCCCCACCTGTGTTCTGAAGAAAATGTGAAGTGAGGCAGAAGAGTAGGGAAGGTGAGAGGTCAAATTCGAACTCGGAGTAACTACACATCTAATTGTGGAGAATGTGGCTTCTGTCTGCCTATGTGCAGGCTTCCGAAGGCTGATGCAAGGAGTCAGCCAGGCTTGCCTTAGGGCAGGGACCTTTCAGCAGAAAAAGACGTCCTCCCTCTAGGAAGGCTCCTCTCCAAAGGACAGGGGGTGCAAGAAGCTGAGTTGTGCATGCTCGGGTTCCACTCTCAACTTCACCAAACTGGGTACTTACTCCTCCTCCTTGGGGATGGGTAAAGGTGGGACAAGAGGCCAAGAGCTTTGAGGAAAAACCCCTCTTCAAGCAAACCAGAGCAGGGAGGAATAAATGTGCCCTGCTAATGAGCACATTCCATCTAATAAGACATATGTGAGACTTACAATGGAAACAGGAATCGTGAGCAGAATTTGGAGGATGTTCCTTTTGGTGGAAGAAAGGGTGAGAAGGGAGGGGACCTTTTCTATATCCTTGTTGTTGTTCTCATATATGAACTTCAGTGTCTTTTCTTTTACCGGTTCTAAGATGAAAGATTCTGCTTTCTTCACACACTGTATTTCTCTCTTTTTAGGGGCTCCCTGGAGGAAACCTGCCTCCACTCTAGTTTGAGATTCCAATCTGTTGCATCCAGTACATTCCTCCCCGCCCTGCCTAGCACACAGTTCTCCATAATGAGAAAGAAATCCTCATGTCTTCAGCAGACAGAAATAGAAGCACTATATTTTTTAGAGGTTACTAAGTTGAAGACTTGCATAGTAGCATTATTACTATTTTATTTTCAGAAATAGAAGAACATCTAATTTGAAGGGATAGGGAGTAAACAGCATTGCACAAAATTGACATCATATTAAGCCCATACAGTCAAAACTCACTAAGTGACATTGGCTAGAGAGAGCACTATGATAACTTAGGAAATAAGAATTTAGAGTGTCAGGCAACAGAGAAAATCAAATTATTGTCAACTTGCTATAGGAACTCTGTTCAAGCAAATATGTCATGCAGTCCGTGGCAGACGTTTAGGAAACAATAGCTCTAAGCAAATATATTTCTTGGTTACTCTCTTAAAGCATTTTCATTTCTTATCTCAACTCCAAGATCTTCTATCCCTATTTCTGCTCCTGCTCTCTCTTACAACGGAGCTTTCTTCTACCATCCCCGAACAGATTCCATGTTTAAGAATCATAATATAGCAGAGCTGAAAGCTGCCTGGACACTTCTATTCCAACACCTTTGTTTTACAGAAGGAAACTGAGTCTCAGTGACATTAATTGATTTGCCCAAGGTCCCCCCCCCCCCCATAAAGCAGCAGCACAGCCAGTGGTAGAACTCAGCTCCCTCAATCAACCACTGACAATAAGAGAAGCTTCCACAATTACCTTAGGGCGGCTGACTGCTTTCTATTTGCTGCCATCTATCATTTCAACATTTGAAAAGTGATCTAATTTAAAAGTATTGCATAACCCTTTACAGCAGCTTCTAGGGTTGATATTTCTGGAAATTCTTGGAGCTGTCCTTATAGGAACTACTTGTTATAATAATGTTGTTGTTGCTGCTGTTGATCACTATGCGCTTGACACTATGCTAAGTGCTTCGTAGGTCTAATTTCATTTAATCTTCACAACTGTATGACAAGAATCTCATAGAGGTCAAGTTCTTTGGGAGATACAATGTCAGATCTCATAAAATTCAGTTACAGCCTTTACCTTAGTATCCCTGTGAGCACAATGAAGGGATCATTATTTCCCTTAAAGCAGAGACCCTGACTAATCATAACTTAATCCATTAGATAGTGTCAGAGAGAATGCTGCTCACTCCGTGCACACCAAGTAGTATTTCTCATGAGCTGTTCCTGGGGACCAGGGGAAGGAAGGAGTATATTGTTAAATACAACTATCACAGAATTCATCTTGAATGCGGCAGGCCCGAGCTCAGGTGAACTATTAACTAACAGAGTCTATGACCCTGGGCAAGACACTTAATGAGGTATGGGGCTATGAGTGTTTGTGAAGGCCGTGATATAGGTGGCTTCCAATCTGGACCCGAATGTTGGAAACTTCATGGAATAAGTCTGCAGGCAAACCCTCAAATATCGCCTTGTCTTATTGAGCCACCATACATGGTGCTCATCACCCAAGTTCCTCCCAGGGCCCTGTACTAGGTGTTTAGAAACTTATTTTTAATTTTTATGGCAACTGCATTATTGCCATTTTATATAGAAAAATATTGAGGCTTAAAGAAGGCCTAGGGGCCGGCTCCGTGGTGGAGTGGTTAAGTTCGTGTGCTCCGCTGCGGCAGCCCAGGGTTCAGATCCTGGGCGCGGACATGGCACTGCTCGTCAGGCCACATTGAGGCGGCGTCCCACATCCCACAACTAGAAGGACCTGCAACTAAGATATACAACTATGTACGGCAGGGTTGGGGGAGATAAAAGCAGAAAAAAAAAAAAAAAGATTGGCAACAGTTGTTAGGCCAGGTGCCAATCTTAAAGAAAAAAAAAAAAGAAGGCCTAATGTTATATGCATGATATATAGTAGGCTAAGGTATGTCTGCAGAAAGAGTTAGGCTAATATAAGTCACTAATATACCTATTAGTTACTAGATAGTTCATGAGTAGATAACTCAGTCTACTTTATGAGTAGGTGCAAAATATCTTCTGGTTTTCAAAAATATGGATAATGGATATTGTATACAATGTCTACTTAACACAGCAAATGTGAAGAGATTCAGGTTATATTACTAAATGTATTATTACTGTTGAGCATCTTGAAATTAAGGTGTGGGCCAATATGGAAAGAAAAAAAAGAAGGCCTAATACCCAGATGCTAGTAAATGATGGCGTTGGGATTTGCCCCTGGTGTGACTGGCTCCAAAGTGCGTTCTCTTCACATTATACCACAGAACCAACACCACCTCTGCCTCCTTTTAGCTCTGCCCCTTCCTACCCCGCCCCTGAACTGCTCTGTGAATATAGTTCATTTAGAATCTCCTAGATGTGCCTTATATATTGAAAGAAAAAATTTAGGAGTTCCACAATTGCTGGTGAAACTGATTTTCTAAGATTTCCCACTTGATTGACCTGTGACTGACATTCATAGTCATATTAATTATTTGAGAACTTCATTGCAAGAACACTAATCAGCAATTGCTACCTGTAAAATGTACCAAGTGAGTGTTATTGCTGTGACAGCTCATGAGTTCCAAACCGCTTTTATAAACCCAGGGTTTGATATGGCAAAGATGAATGTTACCAATTCAAATAGGTTTTGACCAGTAATTTCTGCAGTGACTAATATTGTAACTTGGATGTAGCTAATGGGCACAAACAAGGATGGATAAAGCAAATACAGTGCAGTTAGATTGTTGTATATTTTTTACAGAAACTAGTTTTGTTTTAATCATTTATTTAGTGTTTACTTAGTGCCTGCTATGTGTTGAGCCCTGTACTAGGTGCTAAGGAGAATACAAACAACAATTAGACATTGCTCCATCTCTAAGTTTATATCATAGACAGAGTGAAAATACACACATATGTGCACACACACTCTGCCACAGCTCCTATGTGTTTCATTCAGCAAAATTTTCAAGGCACCCATATGTGTGTATATTATTCCATCCTCATAACGGCACTGTGAAGCAAATATCACCAACCCTAACTTACAATGAAAACATGGAGACAGAGAGAGGCTGGGGAACACAATGAGGATCCTGGAGAAACAGGACTTGAACCCAAGTCTTCTACTATAGGTCTATTCACTTTCCACTATTCCACTTTGCTGCACAATAATACGACCTTCAGGTGAGTGGTATAGAATTAAGTACTATAGCCATTCAGGAAAGGGAGAAATCCCTGTAGGCCAAAATAGTTGGTCTTGAGTGATGGACAAGACTCAAACAGACGAAGAGGAGGAAGAAAAGAGACTTCCAAGGAGGATATGTGAGAAAGACGTCTAATAGAAATATGAATAATGGGGCCAGCATAGTGGACCAGTAGTTAAGTTTGCACACTCTGCTTCAGCAACCCAGGGTTTCGCTCGTTCAGATCCTGGGCACGGGCCTAGCTCTGCTCATCAAGCCATGCTGAAGCACTATCCCACATAGCAGAACTAGAAGGATCCACAAATACAACTAGAATATACAACTATGTACTGGGGGGCTTTGGGGAGAAGAAGAAGAAGGAAAAAAAAAAGATTTGCAACAGATGTTAGCTCAGGGCCGATCTTAAAAAAAAAAGAAATATGAATAATATGTGTTGAGGGCAATAGATAAGACAGAGTGAAAGAAGTAGAGAATTGGTGTCAAACAGGGGTCAGAGATGATGTTAGAGGGGCAGATGGGGCCAGATTATTGTGAGCTGTGGATGCCAATTTATCAAACTCTGACCTTTGCTATGCCTAGGTACTCCCTGGGGGGTGAGGCAATGTCTTCTCTCTGACTCTCCTCTGCTTCCCCTCAGCCGAAACAAATTATTTTCTTGCTTTAAAGGTCGCTTTAAGTCTTCAGGAAGCTCTTACTGACTGTTAGAATTTGGATATTCTCCCTTCAAGGAACTCCTACAGCATTGATTTTTGTCCTGTAAAATTTATCACTTAATAAGATTCTGTGCTTTGTTTTCCCCTAATTGTTTTAAGTGAGTTTTTCCTATGACCTCAGCCAGACAATAAACTTCTAGAAAGCAGCAGAGCTGTGTCTTATTTATTAGAAGCTATTGAGACTACCTTCAAAAATGCATATTGTAACACAATGGTAAAATGTATTAAGGGCACAGAATCAAGAGCTGGGAAAACGTAAATGGGAATGAGGGGTAACATAAATATTCACATTTTAAGAATAGTAACAAGATTTCCTATAGATGCCAAATTGAAAGGGAACAAGGTGAGTAATAATTCTTACCATCAAAGAGGAAGAAACATACTATGTCCTCAGACAAGCTGTACTTTTCTTAATAATTACTTTTAAAAGATTACTTTTGACCTATACATTTATGCTTATTATTTACAAGGGGTAAAACGTAGAGTGCCAGTTAGCAATTTATTGCCTTTCCACTCCAAGTCCACCCTTCATTGCCTGCTCCACCAAAACAGAGCTGGACTAGGTATTTCTCCTTTGTCAGCAAGCATGGTGTTAGACTTTGTCAGTAGAATGCTCTGGAAAGACAGTGGAGGAGGAAGGGGCTTCTCTTCCTGGTTCCGTCCTGCTGCTCTTAGAAGGCCCCTGCAGAACATGTCATGTCTCTACTGGCAGCTTCTCGCAGTGTTCTGAGAGAAGAGTTCCAGCAAGTGCCACTGGTGTTCCTCCTCCAGGTGGATGGATGGCTTCTGTCGGTGTCACGATCCAATGTACACACAAGGATAGATGCAGAGAGGGCTGATGGCCACTCTGAGTTTATTGTAATCAGCATTTCAATATATACATAGCTTACATCTGTTAAACATACACAGGTGTTCTGGATGAAGTAATTAGCAAATGCCAAGAATTCTTAGTGATTTCTCAAGGAGCCCTCCCTCGGCCTCTGTTTTGATATTATAATGTTATTGCTGTGCTCATATATTTTTACCTCAGAGCAGGCAAGGTCTCCTAGGCAACGGCCCCTCCTGCTCCTGATATTGATATCCTGTCTCCATCTGTGCCCCCAGGCGACCATGCCTGTCTTAGGTTGCCCCACCCTGGAGGTCTTACCCGTCATTGGCTGACCAGCCTTCTCACCTCCATGTCACAGTTTGTTGGCAAGCCTTTTCCAGTGATTATTAACCCTTCCTGTGTCGGGGTGGCTACAGCTTCCCCTGGGCCCCTCTTAGCACCAAAAGTCTGGAACTTTGGAAGCAATTTCCAAGGAAGAGCACCTCCCCATGAACAGCTCTCTTGGCACCCCCACGGATGGTTTCACAGTGAGTTGTGACGCCTGGCACATCCCCATGGAAGGCTTTTCTCAGCACTACCCCTCAAGTGGCTTCCAAGTAAGTTCTGTGACATCACCTCATGGGTGCAACCTCTGAAGGCTGTGTTCTGGTGAGTGCCATTTTTGTGGTACCTCCCTGCAGATGGCTTATTTTGGCACCCAAGAGGATGGCTTCCCAGTGATTCCTGCCAATGCAGCCCCTCAATGAATTTTTATTCCATGCCATAGGTCACAGCTGCACCCCTTAAAGCAGGATCTGGAATTCAGCCCTGGGGTGGAGGGCATCTTCCAGATTTCTACCTTCCTGGGTCCTCTGCCTCAGCCCTGGGAGTAGTGGCTTCTCTGTACGTCTCCTATTTTAACATTCTTGAGAGTCTTCTTTACCCTTTAGTACCTAATCCTCCATTAATCCAATACTCTGCTATAGTTAATATTTTTTTAGTATTAAAATTTCCTTGTTTAAATCAATGTGCAGTTTTTTCTCCTAATTGGACCTAACTGAAACAATTGCTGAAAGGCTTAAGGAAAACAACAGCAGTCCCTTACTCCAACCATCTTTTACCACCATTCTCTCTTCCCAGAGGTAATCCTTTAAAACACTGATATACTTATCTCCACATTTTGACATAAGTTATTTATACTGTTATTTCTGAATTTATCAATTTTAGACATTATCCATTCTTATATTTCTCCACTCATCCCAATTGTAATATCATTTTTGGTTAAATTAATAATTATTTCTTACATTATTGTGACTGTATAAATATTGTTTGCTATTCAGTCAAGTAATGTTCTATGGTTATGTTTCCTTCTTGCATGATTTTTTTTTTTAATTTTAGTTTTGGATGTGATAATTGCTTCGGTAGTTATGTTTTTAGAATTCAGAACACCTATTTTTGTTTTTTAAATACTCTAGAGGACTTCCCAATATCTATTAATAATATTTTCTATATGCACAAATGGACAAGTGAATGTTTTAAAGTACATTTTCCTACAGAATCAGTACAGTATTAAACGTGTAAAAACCATTCAGGAATGTCTCACAGCCTCTAACCCTGATGTTGACCCTGAACAGGATGTGAAAATGGACATATTTCTTAAGTTCCTTGGACTTACTTTATCTTCTGCAAAATGAGGAGAATGACTTTGTGCATCTGTGAAGTACATTCTAATTCTTGGATTCGTGGATCCCTAATTTGTCTACTCAGTTATAACTCCTGCTCTAGGACTAAGTTGAGTTCTTAAGATTGGCTGATCTTAGATAAGTATAACCCAAGAGTATCTGCTACCTCTCAGGGAGTTTGTAAAGACACTACGTGTTGTGTACTCCAGAGCCACCTGCTCCAGGAAAGGGAATTGGTATTCTTTGTCTCTGCTGTTAACATACATAGATCAAAACTGACCACTGTGAACCTTCCCCGGGGCTATGTATAGACACAATTGTGTCTATATGACTTTAATTCTATTTCTTAGATTTTCATTAAGCAACTGATTGTTGAAAGCATTATGCTCCATGATATGGCGGTTCATTTTCTTCATGGAGGATAGTAGTGTAGCAATGTGGAATAGAAGTTGTTATATAATCAAGAATCCCTGGAAATATTCTTACGTCATCTCTTTGTATATTGAACAAATACTTTTTGAGTGCCTATATCTCAGTCACTTTTGTAGGTTCTGGGGCAACAACAGTGAGCAAAAATACAGAGTCAGGGAACCTACCACTAGTGGCAGAGATAAACAATATCAAATAATCACCTGAGCGAGTTTGTTTGCAGCAATGAAAAGTGATACAAGTTGGTGCATGAGGGATGAAGCTGGAAGAAAGAATTTCATTTAAGGAGGTCAGAGAAGGCTCCACTGAGAAAATGATCCTTGAGCTGAGACCCGAAGGCTGAGTAGGAGTCAATGAGGCAAGAGGGGAGGGAACAGTCCTCCATTCAGAGAACACAGTGTGTGTAAAAACTCCATGGCAGGAGATAGCCCACAAGAACAAGGGACACAAAGACCTGTGCGACTGAGGAGCAGGGAGCAAGGGAGAGGGTGATTTAAGATAGGGTGAGATAGGCAGGTGGTGGCTAGGCATTAGGAGTCTCATAGCTTCTATTGAGTGTCGTGTTTATCCAAGAGGATGGAGAGCTATTGAAAAATTTTAGGCAGGAGGGTGGGCCCTGCCATGCATTGTTGAGATTCACACCTTGAAGAAGATCTTTCAGGCAGGCTTGTAGAGAATGAACTAGAGGGGTGAGAGTAGGCTGAAGAGGGCCAGTTAGGAAGTTAAGACATGATGAAATATTAACCCATGAAATATTTTGCCTCGATTTTAACTGGAGACTGTTGGGTCTTTAAAGGAAGTAATTACTTCCCAAACCGAACTTTTGTTGCAAGCCTCTGCTCTTGTCATCTCCCAAATATTTGTCCT
Source organism: Equus quagga (assembly GCF_021613505.1). Lineage (NCBI taxonomy): Eukaryota > Metazoa > Chordata > Mammalia > Perissodactyla > Equidae > Equus > Equus quagga. The sequence goes on from NC_060270.1 coordinate 43,828,834, forward strand.
TCTTTATTGGCTAGGTCTACTGCCAGCTCTGGGACTGTCTTGCTGTAAACAACTAAAGCATTCTGATACAGAATAGTAATTGCAATGTAAGACCCGAATCCTTCCCTTCAGTCCTAAACCAGACATGAATTCCTAACAGCCAGGCAATTGCAAAAAGTGTGCTGAGGCCCAGTTGAACCAGGATTTTACAGTTCCTTGGTGAGCAAATTGGCCGACTACTCAGGCAGTTTGATAGTTAGCCTCACAGCCAATTACTAAGACAACAGAAAATTGCAAATCCGCTTAGCCAGTGAATTTGGCCATGCCACATAGACTTGGTAGTAAACTCTATTTCCAACTGTCTTCATAAAAAATAAACATATAACATTTGAAAATCACCCTGAAGAACTGAGCAGGCATTTTTCAAATTTGTTCTAATGATACTGATGTTGCTATATTAAAAACTTTAACTCTATTTCTTAAGTTAAAATTGATTTATTATGAGTTGCCTTTTGCCTTGCTTCCTCTCAACTAGAAGCCTGGGATTAACCTTTCTTTCTCTGAAATTTTCAATTGCGTGTGGCAAGGAGAATGATCTATTCACTAATTAAGCTAAAAACAAATGCATTCTTTCTTTTGAGTCACTGCAGCGGTCCTCTGTAAAATTTCAAACTTGCATTGGTGTGTTAGCTTTAATAATGACTAGTGACTGAGGTATGCTTATTAGAGGTAAACAAGAATTTCCACAATAGTAAAAACATGAAAATAAGTTGCTAAGTGCACTGCTTTCTTCTAACTGGAAAACTCAAGTAGAAAGAAGATATTTTGTGCTTAATTTAGTTATTACACAGGTTCTTTTTATAGGAACATGGATTATCCGATGAAAAATCTTGAAAGACTAATTCATAAAAATAATTTTCAATTTTCCTAAAGATAGCCCATACCAGATGTTTACTAGTAAAGAGATGTACTAAATAGGTCCTCTCCTCAACAAGTTAAATATCCAAACTAGGTGTTATCCATTTTAAGTTCCAGGAATTGTAGGACTTGGGGAAATTATTATTTGGGAAAGTGTTATGTAGAAAACTTTCTGCATGCTCTTTCTCCTGTGGCTTCAACTACCACCTATATTCCCACGCCACCCAAAGTGTTTGTACAGACCCCATGTCTCTCTTCAGTTCCAGGTCAGTGTTTTTTGGGCACTGGTTGAATATGCTTTGGAAAGGCCACAAGTGCCCTAAATTCAATATCTTCAATTCTAAATTTAGTCAAAATAAATGACTTCATTTTCCTGTGCTCCCTATTAACATAATCGTTCATCCCTGCCCATTTTCTTGAGACATTTTCTTTCACCCTTTCTTCTTCCATACTAAAATAGACTAGATCCTTCTTGCATTGCCTTTGGAAAAGCCTTCTGAGTGTTTCCCATTCCACTGCAACAGTCATGGTTCAGAACTACATGATCTCTTTCTCCACTAGTTGCTTGTTGCTATGGGTTCACTGATTTCTCCAGCCTAGTCTCTTCTCACTCTAACATACATACATTTATATTATCAGCAGTAAAATTGAGCTTAAGTTTTGGTGTATGATTCTATGAATTTTCACACATGTTTAGACTCTTGTGACTACCACCGCTATCATGATGCAGAGTAATTCCCTTGTGCTCTCACTTTATAGTAGTGTGTCCCTCTCCCCATCTCTAACTCCTGACACTTTTCTCCATCACTATATTTTTGTCTTTTCAAGAATGTCATATAAATGGTGGCATACTAGCTTCTGTCACTTATCATAATGACTCAGAGATTTACCCACGTTTTTACATTTATCAACAGTTTGGTTTTTTTAATGCTGCGTAGTATTCCATCATATGGATATGTCACAATTGATTTGTCCATTTACCCATTGAAATACAGTTAGGTTGTTTCCAGTTTTTAATAGTTAAGAATAGAGCTGCTATAAACATTTGTGTTCTTTTTTCTTAGGGGAATACGATTGTGTATCACAATCACGGGGACACATTCTGAGAAATGTGTAATTAGGCTATTTTGTAGTTGTTTGAACATCATAGAGTGCACTTACGAAACCTAGATGGTAGCCTACTACACACCTAGGCTATATGGTACTAATCTCATGGGACCACTGTTGTATATGTGGTCCCTCATTGATCCAAAATGTCATTTCATAGTGCATGACTGTAAGTTTTCATTTCTTTAAGGTAAATACCCAGCTAAAAGTTCCTTATGGTCCCTTGTTACTCACCACTTATAGAATCTAAAATTCTTAACGTTATGTACAAGACATTGCTTAAGCCCTTACCATGCTATATCATAATCTTTTGTTTAATGTAGCCATTGACATATCGTTATATATTAATTTTGTATTGCTTCCATAACAAATTACTACAAATTTAGCTGTTAAAATAACACAAATTTATTATCTTATAATTACTTAGATAACAAGTCTTATTAGGCTAAAATCAAGATGTTGGCAGGCTGCACCTCCTTCCAGAAGCCTTTCCAGGGGAGAATCCTCTTCCACGTTGATTGAGGTTGTTGGCAGAAGTCAGTTCTCTGCAGTTTCAGGACCAAGGTACTGGGTTTCTTGATTGTCCCTTGTAAGCTGAGGGCTACTCTCATCTTTTAGAGACCACCATCTTTTTTGGTCCCTCATCCTTTCCTGCATCTTTGAAGCCAGGAACAGTAAGTCAAGTCCTTAGGTCTCATCTCTCTGACATACTCTTCTGCTCTTTTCCCATGTTTAAGGACTCATGATTAGATATTGGACCCATGTAAATAATCCGTGACAATCTCTCCACCTCCAAGTCAGCTGATTAGCAGCTAATTCCATCTGCAACCTTAATTTCCTTTGCCAGGCAATGTAATTAACATATGCACAGGATTAGGATGTGGCCATCTTTGGGTGTGTGTTGGGGGGTAGTTTTCTTCCTACCACACGTTATAAGTAATTTTTTTATGGGTTTGCTCATTCCTGAGGGAGGAAACTAGGAACAGTTTATCTATGTATCTGCAGTGCTTAGTAGTACGGTGTTTGGCCATTAGTCATCATTCAAAACATGTTTAAATAATGAATGAAGAACTAAGTTCTTAAATAATTAGACCCACATATAGAATCTCAATTACAATCCAAAGAATCTTACTTCCACTAATTAATATGGTAGATATGAAGATGCTTTGAAACATGATATTGTATAATAATTGTACTGTGTTATTTTCAATGTTGTGTTTGCTTTGGTGGCAAATGCAACATCCATCCCTATTCTCTTCATCCTTGCTTGCTTCCACTGTGGATTTTAGCACAGGTGCTCCCTTCCTTAGCCTCTCAGCTGTGGGAAAAAGTGACTCATTTCTGGCCAATGGGTTTAAGCAGGCATCTGCTAGGAAATATTCTGGGAAGACTTTTGCTTTTTCTGATAAAAGGCACAGATGCAGTCAGCACATAGTGCTACAATCCAAGTGTGAAGGGTAGCAGGGCAGAACCTGAGTCTTTTATGGCATTATTAATCAATTAAATCAGCTCTAGTGACCTGCCATATCCAAATGTCACATGTAAAAAAGCAAATCTGACTTATTTCTGTTGCTTGAAGCCAATAAATTTCCCCTCTCTCTCTCTCTCTATATGTGTGTATATGTAATGTATATATGAACACACATGCAGACTTTCTGCACATACTTATTTTTCATGTTTCCCAGAGACAAGTTCCCTCAAATTAAATACAATTTGGATTCACATATTTAAATTTGTGAAGGCGAAAGGACTTGAAACTCAGTTGAACTAGCCAACTGAAAAGAAAAATCAATCAAAATCCTGTGGCTTCTGAAGAATATCTTTGGAAGGAAATTTTAAAGGAGAGAATCATGTTCAACTATTTCTTTTCTAATGTTAAAAAGTCGAGAAAGCCTTTTATTACAAGAACTTCTTCCTTATTCTCTAGAACTAAAAGTGGAAAAACAGTTATCTATTTATGTCTGATCAAAAAGGCAAGGCAATTCGTTCTATAACTTTCTTCTTTTCTACACTGACTTAGTTTCCTTGAGGAAATCAACCCACTTGGGAAATTCTAGTCCCAATTTATAAAAAATGTTTTGGAGACTTAGGCCAGCTGGATTTAAAGAAAAACCAAATGCATGAATAATTACAATTTTTTTGTTTTACTTTCATTGATCAAGGTATCTAGAGATCAAAGCTTGAATCTATTTATTGTTAATTTCAATGATAATAAAAATCTAAGTTTTCTCTGACATATACAGTCATCCATACAAATTTTTAAAAATTTCTTTCCGATGGAATGAAAGAATAAAGTAATTCAACAATTTGATCCACCTCTTCTGAGATTTCAGCCTGGTGTCTACCAGTAGGATAAACTCTACCTGGAATATCAGTCATGTTATACTACCAGCTGTGCCTGGCAAAGAAGCCTCTCTAGAAATCATTAGGCATAATGGATAGGAATAATCACGTTATCACTGTACTTAAAGTCCACAGATATATTTATTTTTTAGTGAGTATCAATAAGATACTGTGTAAAACATTTCACATGCTTTAAACTCTACTTTCATCCTCTAACAATTCTAGAAAATAGGTGTTCCTATTGTTGTCACTCCCGTTTCATTGATGAGGAAGCAGCCTGAAGAATGGTTGGTAATTTGCTCCTGGTCGCACAGGGAGGGGTAGAGCAAGGATCCAAATCTCAGTAATCTGACTGTAGAGACAGCCCTTAGCCACTATTGCTTGGCTGAAGACTGGAACAGCCACATGCACTGGGTTGAACTAGTCTAACTCAACCATCCAGAGGACACAGCATCTCATAACCTCCAAAGGGCAAGTCATCCAGGAAAACTGAGCCAACTTCTGCATGGCTGCCTGTTAAGACCAAAAATATTGCATTGAATGTAAATTTTGGTCAGAGGGGAGTACCGTGAAGTCAAGGATGCTCACGCTTCAGGTTCTCTCACTTGGTCTGGACCCTTCTGAGGTTCTGTATTTGATTTTGTATTAGTTGTGTTTTTTACCCTAAAGGGATCCCCCAAATTGTACAAACTTCAGGTCCCTATAACCCAAATCCACCTCTGGTTAAGGTAAATACATTGTTTGCCTTCAGGGCATTATTAAATAGTTTGAAACTATCTTAGCAATTTGGAAAAACTTAGGCTGGTAAATAAATTTGTCACAATCTCATCCAGTAATTATCAAATGTTTTGTGGTTTCTCCTTAATTATACTATGTAAAGTAATTGGACCGCATGTTATTAAACTGCAAAAGATATTGTCAGTTCTAATATTAATCAGGCTTGACAACATTTTGTTTCTCCAATGTGAGATGTAAATTGCTATCAATCACTTTTATACAAAAATGACACTGGTGCCAGGTTCTATTATTATTCTTACCCCTCTGAATTTATCTAAATCCTTTAATCTTTCAACTTGAGAGGTAACAGGTGTATTTCAGTGGATTTTATGTCATACTTACGCTTCAAATAATTTCTCTCCTTAAAAATCTATCTAACTCTACAAAATGCTGGTGATGCTTAGGAAAATAAATTGTTCTGTATCCTCCAAACATAACTAAGAGATGGAAATTTTAAAAGTACAATGGGAAAGCAAAACTATATCAAGTAATTCATCTGCCTCTAGATGCTACAAACGAAGTTGCAAATCTGGAAATAAAAGGTCTTCAGATGCCATCACCTTTAATTAAGGGATCAGATGACTTCTAATGCACACTATGAGTTTCTAATGAGTTTCAGGCACACTACTGAGAAGCAGTCAATGCTGCCTTGGACTTACCAAGACCAAGTCTAACATCAGTTGTTGCTTAATCCAAATCGTACTGTTAAGAATCTTGCTGGGTAGACAGATGAGTATAAAATTAAGGGTTTGCAATTTCACACAAAGAAATTCCTTTGGGTTCTTGGATTTGAGCATGAGCATTTAATTATATACTTACATATTATAATTAGATAGTAGAGATTTGTGAATAAAATGTGAATCAACTATTTAACATTAAAGTCAATGGGAACTTTTGTTCACAAGGAACAGATGAAATAGGACTATTGAAATTGCCTGGAATTTTTTAGGCCTTTTCTATGAGTCTTCATGCAAATCCAGTTAAGGGTAATTATAGCTAATTTAATTACTTCTCATAACACTTTACCTGCACTTTTCTGTAGCTTAGATTAGCAGTTTATTAGGTATTTATGTATCAGCTTTTTCTCTACCACCTCATTTTAACATCTTCCAGGAGGGGCTTGAGTCTGAATGCTCTTTTTTGTCCTTCTTTGCACCTTTAATTGTTAGTGTTCAATGGATTGTTGTTAAATAAATTGACTTTCTGTTTAGTTTAGTGGGATTAAATTTAAGAGACCTGCACTTGTGTGTAGAGAGCATTGAGCTGAATTCTTTCAGTAAGTAGGACAGTCACTGATAATGGTAGATCCTTCAGGAATCAATATTAAAATTTCCTGGTCACTAGATAATATTTGTCACAAAAACATAGGAAGGATAAAGACTTAAAAAGAAAGTGCACATTTCTATATGCTAAATCATGCAAAGTAAGCTGAGAAAATAAGGATTTATTTACATTTACTGGTTCATTCATTCATTTAATACAAATCTGTGAAGCATCTACTATGTGCGAATGCTCTGAAGGGAGTGTGTTCAGTGCTCTTGAGGAGTCCACAGCATGGGAGTCAGATTTATGCCTAATGCAAAGTTAAAAACCAAGCAATTCCACCCAGATGTTTGCTTACATTATTATAAAAATAAATTTATACACAGTTTAACAGATTCTTTGGCTGAATTGACTAACTTGTGCAGATTTTTAGTCTCCATGCTCATAAAGCATTTATAGACAAAAATGCCTCCCCAAGGCTGAGACTAACCAAATTGTAGTGAAGATGATATTGGGCCACTTGACTCCATGTAGTTCCCAGAAATAATCGTGGGAAATAGAGGGGCACTTAGAATGCCACTCTAATACTTTTAACACAATTAGGCTTGGTCTTACAGGCACAAGCCAATCAAAATAATTAATTAGTGTGCCCTCAAATGGATTTAAATAAACCTGATCAAGCTAATTTCATGGTTCTATCTACTCCTGTCATAAGGGCATCTTCTTACAACACAGTAGTTTGCATCTTGAGAATTTCATTCCCTTCTCAGCTTTTGACATTTTGAAAGAAGACATAAGAAGGAAATCAGGTTGTATACTTTAAGGTTTTCTTTTAATTTATCAATATATTCCCTATTAATAATCTAAGTCTTAGAGGCTCAGCAAGTTGAAGTTTAAGGACACTTGAAGAGAATCTTGAAGAGCATCTAGTCCTGTGATTTCCACGCTGTGGGCTGTGGATCTCTGGGTGATCTCAGGATTGTGGTACAGAGTCTGTAATTCCATATGGACATCAATCATTTTCTCCTCCCCAAAGCCCCCCAGTACATAGTTGTACATTCTAGTTATAGGTCCTTCTGGTTGTGACATGTGGGATGCTGCCTCAGCACGGCCTGATGAGCGGTGCCACATCCGCACCCAGGATCCGAACCTGAAACCCTGGGCCACCAAAGTGGAAGGTGCAAATTTGACCACTGGGCCATGGGGCCAGCCCCATTGATTGTTTTCTTTAGCTGAAGTAAAAAGTCTCATACTTATATGCATTTCTCACTAGTTTCAAACCAATTTAGACGCTATTTTGACTAGTATCAAATGGAGTCACTTTAAAGTGTTTCTGACGTCTTAGAGTGTTTTGGCAATACTTTCCCAATCAGTAGAATCTAAAATCTACTGGTAGTCATGTGGAGAAGACGGTCTGTGGAAGTTTTAAAGTTTAAAATGTCCACACTTAAACTAGTTTGAAACTTCAGTGCCCAGTACATGATAGACAGGCATTAAAATGCGTTGAATGATGGAGTAAATAACTGCACTATAGATCTAGCCAAACCTTTCTATTCTAGAGACACAGGAAAAGGACTTTCCTAAGGTCATGTGAAAAGTAGTCGCAGGTCCTATATAGAAGGACCTGCATTATTCTACGCCTGCCTCATAAACGTAATTGAGTTCTGTTCTAAAAGGGTCATTATGCTCAATTCAGCCTATGGAAACTGCAAGATTATGCTGAGACACTGGGCTTGGTTTTCCCTGGAGGTCAGTCCCAGAGACAATAACCAGAAAATATCTAGAAAAGTCCTAGCAAAGTCTCTAGTACAGAGTTTATCAATGTCTGGTCCAAAGAACTTGCATTAAAATCTCCTGGGGTATCTATTAAAATACAAATTTCTGGGCATCACCCTGTTTCTACTGAAACCAACTTTCTGGAAGTAGGGTCTGTAGATTCTCATTTGCACTCATCTCTCCAGTGATTCTTGTGGGCACTGAAGTTTGAGGTCTGCTGTGCTGGTAGGTGGGAGAGAGGGCTTAAACTCACTCCTTCAGCTCAGACTTTAAGGTACCTGGTGATTATACCTTCTGTTGGTCAGTGAAAGATGGGGTCTTTCTATATTGTCACCATTCTACTGGGAAGAAAGAATTTAGACAAGATTCCCCTTTTTTTGAGGTCGTACAAGGGCACATGTGGCCTGAGAACACAGAAAGCAGGCTATGCCTTACAAGTCAGGTTGTTTAAAGCCACCATTCTCCACATTGACTTTCTTTTTGTTACTCTCCAGCCTTCTGTAAGTCTTATTTAAGTGTTCCAGACTGCCTCAGCCGTGCGAGAGGAGCAAGGCACAGGGCAGTGTTCAGGGGAAGCATCATCCCCCCTGAGGACAACCGCAGTGGAAATTAATGAGTCCTCAAGGGAAAAGGGGATCTTGGGGACAGAGCAGAGCCGTGTAGCCCAGGTGCCTCCTCCAATAATTTTCGTTCCCTGTACTGACCATGGAGGATCTGTATTCATTAATTATCTTTCATTAAGGAGAATAAGAGGCAAGCCTAGGACACAATCTTCCCTACTGTTCAGTCCATGGCATCTCTTAGCTGCCCCTGGGAAACCATTATCTTTTATTATATTATGTGAGGGAACTGCTTTTCACGTGTTCATATGTGTAAACATTTTTAAGTTGCTACCCTACCACAGGAAATGGGAGGGTACTTTCTTTGTGAGTTATTACTAATGTTTATTTCTTAAGGATCAACATGAAATTTAGTTCACACGGAATATAATAGGAAGCAGGAGTCTCAAAAAGGTACCAAATACACCACAGTGGTTGGCATTAAATTGACTGAAATCGTTATTAAAGAAACAAGTCCTAATTGCCATTCTTCATCAAATTATTCATTTTTATAAACTAAAGCTTTTAGACGGTGCGTTAATGAGATCCAAATCAATGTAACTGGGAGCACAGGAAGCAATTAAAGTTTAGCAGGAAAAGGATGCAAGGAAATTACTGACAGTATAAAAGTTTTCTCAGACTTAAGGAGAAATGTTTTTAAATAATGGTCCAAGATAATAATCACCATCTTGCACAAATATAGCTGCTATGAAATTAACTTTTGAACCATTTAGATCAATCATTGTCCTTTTAGTCACATCCTCAAAGCATTGGTCTGACAAAACACCAGAAATAAATCAGGTTCTTTCCTTTTGTAATATTTATATTGTGTAAGCTAAGATTATGACCAAAAAAAAATTATGGTGGTTATAGTATTACCCTTGAATCACTTGTTTTTATTGTATACAGTCTGTAAAGACCAGAATGTGAGCAATTATCAACACCCAGTTCAGAATTCACGTGGCATGAGGTGGGTACAGGATAACACACATGAAAACATCCATTTGTCTCACAGTCCTCTTGCTGCTCCTTCTGCATTAATCCTTCTGCCTAATCATAAATCATAAACATTCTTTAAGACTTAGCACAAATGTAGCTTCTTATTCAAATATTTTTTGTTCTTTTATTCATAAGTCATGTGTGTCTCCTATAAACATTTTATACTTGTTTTATTATACTTATTCAAGTTAATGTAATATTACATGCATTTGTAAGCATATCTTATCCCCAATTATTCTCCAGGTCTTTATGGTGAATGCCATGCCCTACCTACCTCTGTACCCCTTGTGCTACTTAACACATATCACTCAGTAAGTGGTTAATGAATATACAAGGACATTGAGAATGAATCCAGCTTGAGTTCCGGTTGGCTTTCAAGCTTGTGTCCAAGTGGGTTTAAGACCTGTTTAGTGATCCGGTGGGACAGACTTGCCAGAGGCCCATCTACATGAAGTCCAAGGAGCCTCCTGGAAGAGCACTTATCAAAAGGGAGGGAAGAATCTGGCATGATAACCTTGCCAAGAAGAAGGCCTAAGTGATTGGAAGAGTGGGCTGATTATGAAGACAGCATGGGATTAGATACCATCTCAGGGCTGCCTCTCACTCCACTCAAGTATGAGTTTTCTTACTTGAATAAATAGAAAAGGGCTCTTTCCCTGAGAACTCTCCAAGCACTAGGGCATCAGCATCACTGCCCAGATACCCTATAGCATGTTGAAGATCAGAGTGGGCAGAGGCATCGTTCTTCCTCACTGTGCAAGAGAGCAGAGCTATGCAAAGTGTGGTCTGTAGACTGATGCCAGTCTATAAATTGGTCTGTGACAAGATAGGGAGCATGAGTCAGAACAAAAATCAGCTGTGTCAATGAGCACACTGTTTAGTTCAGTGGATGTTTCTCTTTTTATGATAGCAAGACATTCTTGGTGAAGGAGGAAGAGTGTTTATTTACATTCTGGCAGAGCCTCTTTACTCTTGGTAACAAAGAGTTTGTGGACTGGCTATTTTTTTTTAAAGATTTTATTTTTTCCTTTTTCTCCCCAAAGCCCCCCGGTACATAGTTGTGTATTCTTCGTTGTGGGTTCTTCTAGTTGTGGCATGTGGGACGCTGCCTCAGCGTGGTCTGATGAGCAGTGCCATGTCTGCGCCCAGGATTTGAACTAACAAAACACTGGGCCGCCTGCTGCGGAGCGCGCGAACTTAACCACTCGGCCACGGGGCCAGCCCCTGGACTGGCTATTTTGAGAAATACTGTAATAGAGAGCCATGTTGCTTTGACATCTCATGGGTTTCAGAGCACCATTTATGCTGACAGAAGATATTAGTACTAGTAGTTGTAATGAGGGGATTTACATTGGAGGAGTGAGCATGGTGGTTCCCAGGGCGAACTGTGGTACCCAGTGGAGCAGCAGAGGCATCAAGTGAGTTTGTAATAGTTTGTGAGCATGTGTGAAATACCTCCTGGGGACTCTCCAATGTATCTGAGGAATAATTTGTAGCAATAGGAAGTTATATATGAGGACATAGGAGCAAGAATCAGTGGAATGTGTGTTAGCACTGTGGCTTCTTGCAATCATAGATGATAGTGCTTCTAAAATTGACCTCTTCACCAAATTTGGGCACTTCATCTTTTCCTAGCCTTGCAGCACCAAGAGATGCCCAGAAGATGCACTTGCAGAAATGGGGGAAATGTTTTAGAGCAGGTGAGGACAGTAAATGCGGGTGAAGAGAGAAACAGTCAATAAATATAGCTAAAAGAGTCAATGAATAGAAGAGAAGCAAATTGAGAAAGAAAAATATTAGAAGAATTAGAAAACAATGAGATGGAATATACATGTATAAAACCTTCCAAAGTCTATATTTTTTGATATGAGGCAAGCCCACATTTTCTATATGTATATATGTTTGCTATTTTCTTATGCATGCAATCATTTAAAAAACAGAGCCTTGAAGTTTCTTGACAATTAACAATCTATGTTTATGAATGTTATAAATGAAATAAGATTTTTGTAAGCTCACACAGGACGTCAAAATCAATTGCCCTTACTGGAAAATTATCTTTAGAAATTGATGGAGTAAGAATACACACACATACACACATGCATCTTCTGCATCTAGGTTCAAGACAAGTTTCAAAAGAATAGTTGAATTCCCCAAACTTCCAATTGTGCCCAAGAGTATGCATATTCAAGCGTCAACAAGACAGCAAAATTCTTAGGATGAAATTCTCATCATCAGTGTCACCTCCATCATCAACAAAGGGGATTCATAAAGTGACTATAAAAACAATTGTTTATATACATTGTCTGTCCTCTGTAAGTGCCCACAACTTAACATGAGTGGAAATATGATTAAAATCTTGTGCATTTATACAAAAAAATAAAAATAGAATTAAATCTATAATTACCAGCCTTAGTTTTTGTATCTTTGCATCTCAAGAGTATCTGGCACATAGTTAGTATTTAATAATACTTAATAAATGTAATTAAATGAACAAATACATTTGGATAGTTGAGCTTAAGGAACAGAAGGGATTGATTAAGAATTCTGAGGTGGGGCTGGCCCAGTGGCGCAGCAATTGAGTTCGCACGTTCCGCTTCAGCAGGTGGTGGTTTCACTGGTTTGGATCCCAGGCGCAGATGTACCCACCGCTGGTCATGCCATGCTGTGGCTGGTGTCCCACATATAAAGTGGAGGAAGATGGGCACGGTTGTTAGCTCATGGCCCATCTTCTTCAGAAAAAAGAGGAAGATTGGGAGCGGATGTTAGCTCAGGGCTAATCTTCCTCAAAAAAACCAAAACAATAAAATAAATAAATATTAAAAAAAAAAAAGAATTCTGAGGCAAGTCAGCCTCAGAAAGTCCTCACTTCTCCAGGATCACCCAGTTTGACCCTAATCATACCTTTGTTTGCTGAAACCTAATGTCTCTGCAGATAATCATGGTTCTTTCCCTAGCCCATTCAGCTAGAGTTTAGCATTTTTGTTGTTCCTGAATAACAGTACTTGATTCCTGCTTCTTTAGCGATCCCAGAGATAGTCAAATACTGAACACCCAAGAGTTGAACCATGTTGGGATCTCAGAGGCGCATTTCATTTAATCATCTCATTTTACAGAGGAAGAGACTGGGGCCCAGAGTGGCAAACTGACTCACTGCAAACCGGGCTATTGATTTTTTTTCCCTTAGGCTACTTGTTTCCTCTGAACAGTTGCTGGTAAAAGAGAACCCAGTATCCCTCCCAGGCACTGGACTGAAAAACCATGCACAGTGATTGTGCAACATTCAAGATGCCTGGCTCCAATACAATCATCACATTGATTTATTTGGTTGCAAATCTGCTCTTAATTTACTTAATGTATTCCAAAACAGCTGACAACAGGCTACCTCTGTCCTGGCTCAGCACAGTTTTATAGTTTGGTCATTTGCCAATTGACTCCTTTCATCCTCTTTTTACAACCTAAATTTGCAAATGTTTTCTGACTCACCATTCAGTCCTAGGAGTCTTTTTGTGAACTCTTACCATCTGGGAAACAACTACTGCCTCACAAACATCCATCCCTCTGATTTCCATGCTGGTATTGGTTCCTGGGCACATTCATTCCTAAGACTGAATCCATCCTCCTTTTCTGTCAAAATGCCTGTAACTCATCTTACTTTTATGTCTCCCTGCAATGGCGCTTGAAGTACCTGACTTCAGGGTGGGTTTATGAGCGAAGCACTGAGAGCAATTAACATTTGAATGAGGGCTACCTGTGGATTCCCCTATTTAACAGCTGTTCAATGGAATTGCTTGTCTGCTTCAAACTCCAGGCTGAGGGGTTGTGTGTACCCAAATGGGAATTACAATGCACACATACAAGTGGGGATTAAATGAATTGGATACCATAAATCAAATTGCATTATTGAGATCCAGTCAGTACTCCCAATGACTCCTGAGGAAAGGCCCATGGAAATAGATCAATATATAATACATGAGGAACATTCCAGGATATTTTAGCATTTAGTTGTCTCAGCTCTACTTGCCAAACCAAGAATTGACTGAGATCTTCTGGATAATCTAAACCAAAAAGAACAGAAAAGAACAATGCTGTCTTTTCTTGTAAGCTAATATTAATTTCCACATTTCAAATTTGCCTTTCAATTAAAAGCTCCCCCAGATGGGTTATCTCATGTTGATGATTGTGGCCAAACCAGTGGTTTTACCAATTACACAAGATTTTGTGCTTTGACGATTTTCTTTATGGCTCTTAGGAAGAACAGACCATTACACCAGGTTGTAAATGGCCAGAGCGAAGAACAAATTAATACATTAGACAGACTGTGCTGACTGAACCAAAAAGAAAAGATTTGGCAATTACTCATTGAATGTAAGCTATTTAGAAACCAAGTTACCCATATCTCAAAGAGAAAATTTTTCCTTGTGAAATCCTTCCTATATTAATCCAAATCCTACAAACACTGTCAAAACGCGCATTTGACTAGTCATATGAATGTGCCCACAAAACACTTTGGAATTTGAATTATCTGGAGATAATGATGCTCAAATAAGTCAAATACTAAAACTAAAATATTTAAGACCATATTTTGGCTCTGTACTAAAAAGCACTGCAATGTATTCTATCTTTTAATCCTTGTAACAATCCACAGAGTGCTGGTGTAAGCAAACACTTGTTGACTTGTACAGGTTGAAGCACAGAGATGGTATGTAAATTGAACAAGGTTGCAGAGCTAATAGAGTGGCGGAGCCAGTGTTTATACAGGTAGTCTGACTCTCCAGTCTTAGCTCTCAACCTCTCTACCCTATATTGCAGTTACGTTTCCTCCCTCTCTTCTTTTCTGGTAGACAAAATGTTTGTGAAGCTTCAACTGGAAGGAAAATGTGAATATATATATATATATATAATAAAATAATAAATAAATAATACAATATTAAAAAAAAATATATATATATGTCTCACTAATGGCTTAGTGGTTCCATTCTGTGGCTACATGTCAGTGGCCTGCTGTAATAGAGGTGAGAATCATGGAAAACCTGTCTTGATCTGAGCTCTCTTTGTCCCACTGGGCTCTCCCTCCTCCTTTCGGATCTTTTGTTCTGCCTTGATTTACATCTCTGCTGATCCCTTTCATTGCTGTGTTTGGACTACAGAGGTTGTTATTTTCAAGACTTCAATAACTGAGAAATAATACCCTTTGGGAGAAAATCTTTCTTTTTTCTTTTTTTCCATCAAAATATCAAACAGAATTTCTACCCCCATCTGCACCACTCGCCTGTAAATGGCACAAGTTCTATTTAACAAGATGAACATTATGCAAATCATCCGGCATTACATTGGCCATTAATATTTTTATTTACTTTTTTGTTTCAGAGTTTTTAAAGAAAATCGAGTAGCTATTCATCATTATCTGGGCATTGAAAAATCCTAAAGCACTCTTATTACAGCTACCAATATATAAATTACAGATGAAAGAAATGTATTTTTTTATATATTATTAGTACTGAAACCTAATTTTGTTTTATTCTGGCATGAAAAATCCATAAATAAAGCATAAATAAGAACTTCTTTCATTTAATTAAAGCTACAACTTTGTACACAAAAATAGTACGTAGTATAACTAGATTGTAACAAACATCAAACTGTGGAGTTTCTAGAGGGTGTAATGCAGTGATATTAATGTACTCTTTTACCCAGACTATTGTTATTTAGAAAATTTCATTCCTGTCGCATCTAACCTTCAGTTTAACTAACACCAAGTGAATAATGAATAACGGAAGCGAAAGACATTTCTTTATTTAAAATGCAAAATACCTATATTAATAAATAAAAACACAAGATTAGGTGTAAAGCAATAAAACATTAAATTAAGTTATTAGCAATATGCTGCTGTATATTTAATTTCCATAGTAACTAACCAGAAGCTGAATAATTCACCCCAGGAATAATATTATAGACTTCCTTTGGGCAAAGCATGAAAACTTGGTTTTACTGGATGTCTGCCAACGGTGTTAGCTGTCAGAAAAAGGCAAAAGAAATTGATGAGACTGAATTCTACAGTTCAATATGTTTGATGAAAAGAAAAAAAAGACTACTACCTTTAACCCTTTGGTAAGATAATCAATTTTTTAGGAATTCCTGAAATGTATAGACTGACCCAACTGAATTTTTAATTAAATAAGAACATATTTTAGTTGTAGAGCAATTTAGAGTCTGAAGTGTTTACAGGTGAATTAGTTTATCGACTCTCAAAACAATCATTTGAGGAAGGAAGGGCGTGTGTTAACTGCTCCATTTTACAGGCTGGGAAAAAGAGGCTCAGAGATGTTCACTGATGTTCCCACAGTGGCACAGTTTGGAATAGACTGAGGTGGATTTTGATTGTCTATTAGCACCTAGACAGCTTAGTTATTATCTTGAGATGTAAATTCTAGCCATATACTATTGGAAAGTGAAAAGAGTTGTGTTTTGGAAAAGGAAGAGGAAGAAATGATCAGAGCCTATGGAGAGAGCCATAGTTATTTAAAAATTCGAAAACATTTGTTGATGGCAATATTCGTGGTGGAGCAGTGTTAATATTGGTTCTACCGTGCATTAAGCTCTGTTGTAAGGGGAGCGGGTGGGACAATCTGAAGGCTCATCATCACTCCTAAAAGAGGAGATGAGAAGAACCTGCTCTGAGAGTGGGCTAATTCTTTTTGGGGTGCTGACTATTCAGGTTCCTTCCCTTGATCCCAGGAGGAGCAAAACTGATTGCTTTATGCCTAATTGTTGTGTATGAAGACACAGGTAGGGGATGACTTTGTTCTCCTCTCAGTAAATTATGCTACTAAGGTAGATTGAACCATTGCATTTAATTTTCCACGGCCTTTATGTATAACTGTGCATCCATGTCCTTTACCATGTGACTTTGCAGTACTACCCACTAGAGAAGGTAGAGTACATTTCTCTGTCCAACCAATGTTGACAATGGGACTTGCAAAGGCCAGTGGAATGTTGGTGAAGTGAAATTGGCCAGTTTGGGACCCTGGCTTTCAGTGGTATCATGTGTTTCTTCTCATCCTCTTGTGGTCTTACCAGTTGCCATGAGAAAAACTAGTAGGTAGATACTGGTCCAAGGAGAATGAGAAACACGTGGAGTCACTTGAACGTAACCTGTTGCCTGGAGCTCAGCCCACCCAATCAGAGCCAAACCCATCAGAGCCTCAACAAACCACAGAAAAACAAATACCCAGTGTAGGCCATTGAATTGAGGTGGTTTGTTTTGTAGCATTATTGCAGCAACATCTAGTATTTCAAGCCAGAAAAGTGGATGTCACACTGTTGAGTTTTGTTTTGTTTTTAAGGAAAACTAGCTCTTTTTAAAAAAAATACATGATTATTACAAAGAATTTATGCAAAAAGAGAACATAGATGAAAGTGAAAAAAAAGGGTAAGATGCCAACCTTCTACCCCCAAGAAAATCATTTTCAACATTAAGTGAACACCATTGCAGACATCCATTTTTTCCATAAACTTTTTATTTTAGAATAATTGTAGATTTACAGAAAAAAAAAAAGCAAAGATAGTATGGGGAGTCCTTGTATCCCTCTTGCCCAGTTTTCTCTATTGATAATATCTTACACGACTATAGTACATTTGTCAAAATTAAGGGGAAAACATTGGTGTATTACTCATGACTACACTCTACAATTTGTTCAGAATTCCCTGCTTTTCCCTGACGTCCTTCTTCTGTTCAAGGGTCCCATCCCTGATGGAACATCATGTTTAGTCATCCTGTCTCCTTAGCCTCTTCTGGTCTGTGATAATTTCGCAAACTTCCCCTATTTTTTAAACCTTAACAGCTTTGAGGATTATTGATCAGATATTTTGTAGAACGTTCTTCACTTGGGATCGCCTGATCTTTTTCTCACGGTTACACTGGGGTAATCAGTTTGTCTATCCCACGTCAGTACTACACGGTGTTGATTTCCATAGCTCCATAGTAATTTTGAAATCGGAAAGCTTTTCTTGTTTCATGAATCAAATTTCTCTTTGAACACTAATGTTAGGTTTTGAAGATTTTCTTTGTATAATCTGGCTCCTCTAGGTTTTTTTGTTTGATTGTGACTTTTCTTTCACAAAGAAGCTTTCTCCAACCATCTGTTAATCCCTGGTTGTCTGCTCATGTTTAAAGGTGAAGATTAAAAATCTGCTCAGAAGCTCTAAATATATAGCTGAGATTTTGGGACTCTGAGCTCCCTTGTGGGGTGATGTTTCATCTGTAGTCACTGTTTGGGATAGGTTAAGGAATAATTTATAAAATCTTACGCATCATTAAAAGAAGTTTCTCCTTTTCATGTAGAGAAATCAGCCTCTGATCTTCTAAGTGGAGAAGCAGAGAGAGCATGGGGGAAGATGGTATCACGCTGTCTTGACAAGTTTGAAACCACAGATGCTAAAAGAAAAGATGTGTTCCTGTTTGAAGAATCACTATAATTCAGACAACACAGATCATTTACATTTTTCTTCTTTGCCTCAAGTATTCAAATTACGATTCACTATTTTTGTTTCTGATCATCCTGGAACACATGTTCTTTCACTCTCTAATGTGACACTACCTACATTTAAATTCTGGGCTCTGTCACTTCCTTCGTGACCTGGGGCAAGTTACTTATTTCTCTATGCTTCAGTTTTGATGTCTGAAAATTGGGATAATAATAGTATTTATCTCATACTGAGTTAGCATATTTAAAACACCTAGAATCATGCCTGAGAGAGCTAGTTCTGCATCAATATTTTTTTGTCTCTTTCTTCCTCCCCTCTTCCCATCTTCTCCTTCCTTCCTTTCTGGGAAATGTTCTTGTGTTACATTTTAAAATATCTTTTCTGTACCACTTGTACAGTTTTCTATTTAGAGCTCCCAACAATACCCATGTTGGATAATCTTTGCTCTTCAGGCTTATTAGTTTAGCTTTGATTGCTTTAAATCCTGTCTTTCATATCTGCATTTGCAGTGTTTACAGCAAGCCACTTCTCTAAGTTAGTTAACTGACTTTTACGTTCCTTGCTGTTTCACAAGTTATTTATTTATTTTTCTGTCAACAAGTAATTTCATTTCCTAAGGACTACAATCTCCCTATGCATGTCATTCTGTTGTTTTAACATCTTTACATTGAGTGGAGCTCTTATATACACATTCTTATTAAATTGTTCTATAGCTCAAAGTCCTTTCAGGGAATTTCTTTTGTTCTGAGGGTTATATTTTTAGGCTTTAAAAAAAGTCTTTTGAATGTTGTATTTTGCTTGTCTATTTGCTTCAGTCCATTTGTAAGCGTGCTGTGTCGTTTTTTGCATACTGTGACAGCTTTTTCAGGTCTTTCCTTTGCTGCATTACAGTGTAGGGAAATTCTTGACTAACCATCTCACTATGTATAAAACATGTGCACATCACCACCCACTCCAAAAGCTACAGTTTGAGAGCTGGGTATTTTGTATTCTATCCATGCCTGGGCTCATGACCATAGGCGTAGAGCCTTGGAGGATGCTGCAGAGCTGTGCTTAATTAAAACGCCAGGATCTACGGTTATGCCTGAGATTGTGTTAAATGTACTCTTTAGGGCTCCACGGTTCTTTGTTGAGGTGTGTGTTCCGCACCTGTAGGGGGACCTTAGCATTCATATCATCCTTCCATTCAGGAAATTGCACTTCTGTGAAACAGTGGTTTCTTTTGAGCTTCAGAATACCCAACTGGTGTGCCTCCCTCCTGATCTGGGAATAGTATTGAGAATTATCATCCTTTATTTTATCTTTCTGATGGACAAGAATCAGAGGTTGGGGACAAGATAGCAGCTTTTCTGTATTTGCCTCTTTGTTCTACCCTGGAATTTAGTTTCTCTCTTCGGCTGCCACCTTTTGAATTTTACGGCATTGGACTGTGCCTCTTTCCTTGTTTGTTTGCTATTTATTTTGTGTATATGTATTTGTATATTTTCACATATAATTATATATATCTGTACAATATATAATGGTAATATATATACATTAATGAGAGAGAGAGAGAGAATATGAGTTTTTGCTGATCTGGTTCAATTTCTTAGGTATTTCGAAATGGAGATTCTGTGAGATAATTTAATTCGACCATTTAAACCAGAAGTCTTTATTGGGCACTATTTTTGACTCACTTCTTTTTCTCAGCTCTCGTATTAAAGCAATTACCAATGCTTATAAAACTTAATTTTACCTCTTAAATGTTTTCTTAAATCCATCCACTTTTCTCCAACTTCCTTGTCATTATCTTAGTTTAGCTCCATCATGTGTCTCCCAAATTACCAAAACAGTCTTCTAACACTGCCCCTCTGCAACCCAATCCCCATAAATACTTCTCTCCAATCCATTCCCCACTTTAAATGATTTTTATTAAAAAAAATATGCATACACCTTTCTCCTGTTTAAAGTCCTCATTGGCTCTCATTGCTCTCAGGGGAAACATCAATTGTGGTGTTTATAATGGTTTATAATGTCTTGCATACTCTTTCTCCTGTTCCCGTCACCAGCTTTATCACTTAGAAATTCCCAGCACCACCAAAATCCCAACTACACACTTCTGTGCACCAAGCTTCTTAAGACCTCTCATACTCTTTCCATTCCGTGCCTCTGCTTACCCCATTAACTTCCCCTGCCTGTGCTCCTCAGTCTAACATCCTTATTCCCTTTGGTTAGCTAATTCCTTCTCCTCCTTCAGGACTCACTTCTTCCAGGCAGCCTTCATGGTCAACCAAATGTGGATAAGAAAGCTTCCATGTGCTCCCACAGCACTCTGTGCATACCTATAAAAGCAAAAATTATATGTATCTCATAATCCTGTCTGATTTGTCAATATGAATGCACTTAGGTGTGTATGCGTGTGTGAGTTAGTTGTGAGATGCTTCAGGGAAGGATTATTAAGAATTAATTTTATTCTTTTTGTTTACTGGTATATTTAAAATCAGATACCCTGAACATATATTGCTTTTTAAGGAGGAAGAAAAAGATTGAAATTGTTTTAAAGGTGTTCCCCAGAGTTTAATGACATATTAATTTAGTCTCAAGATAACAGACCAAAATGATGATGAAAGAGGATATTTTCTCTCAAGACCAGACAGTTACAAATAGTTTCTATTAAAAGATGGCTAAGTAGAATTATAGGTGGGTTCTATCGAAGTGAGAAACCGAGTAATCAGAGGGAGGTATAGGGATATACTTAGGTTAATGGAAAAATTGAGTTCATCACCCAGGAAAGTACAAAGGATAATAATGTCCTCAAATCCAGTTCTTTCGTCTTCAGATGAACTCTCAACTCTTAATTTTGAAGGAATAAAAAGACCTTGTTTATGTGACTCACATTAAATAAATTATATCCCACTATAAGTAGTATTTACCATCAGTCCATATTGGTTTGAACTCAAGATACAATGTAACATAATGGGTCCTCCAGCCCCAAATCACAAGAGTAATGGCTGTGGAGAAAATAATAATAATAGCAATAATAATAAATAATAGAAATGATTAATGGTAGGTAAGTTGGTCAGTGGAAAGTAACGGCAATACCTTCTGTAAGCCAGGTATTACGCATATATTATCATTAATTCTCAGCATACTATGTAGTGTTTTCTTCATTAATAAATAGAGAAAACTGATTCTTGGAACGTCAAGTGACTTCCCCAAGGTCACAACTAGTAACACAGTTGTGGTAATGCAGCTAGCACTCAATTTATCCTTTCTTAGGGTCTTTCCACTACAACAAACTGGAAATGTTTGATAATCTGTCAGACCTACATTCTATCCAAATTAGTGTTCCTCTTAGCAGGGGTGTATCCGAGGACTATGCCATGAGAGGGCCTGATTGTCCTTCCTGAAGTTAATTAATGTCAAAGTGAGCAGGGATAAGCTGGTACCTGACACATAGTATGCAGTTAATTAATGCTTGAAAGAATTAATAAGGGAATGGTCCAACTTTTCTTGTAAACATCATTGTCTCTTTCACTCAAAACTTTATTTCTCAAATTTTTGAATCTATATTTGTTTTTTATTCATATCTCTACCCTCACTAGACCAGTGGTTCTCAACAGGGGGAGATTCTGCCCCTCAGGAGATACTTGGCAATGCCCGGAGACATTTTTGGTTTTCACAACTATAGGAGTAAGTACAGTAAGGGATGCTATGGCATCTAGTGGATAGAGACCAGGGATGCTCTAAACATCTGATAATATACACGGCAGCCCCCACACAAAGAATTATCCAGCCCAAAACATCAATAGCACTAAATTTGCTCTTAAACAAAGGCATTAAGATTCTTGAGATGGACAGAAATTACTTCTCAGTGGTACAATAAAGATTTTTCAGAAGTTATTTGTGGTTTCTGTTTCTTTATTATTATTTTACATGATTTTCTTCTTTGCTTGAGCTAAACTGAGCTTCTGAAACTTAAAATAACCCAAGGCTTTATGTTTTCATATTGCCACTTCTGTATCACCACAGTTTCATTTGATTTTTTGCCAACCCTCTAAGTCTTATCAAGTGCTTTTGCACATTTCAATATAGAATCACTAAATTTGGCTGTAATGATTATATTTTGAGAATGAGCTTTGAAACAAGGGGTAAGTTGAAGGGATCATTAAAGATATGCTAGTTCCAGATGTGTGCCACAAATTGGGGTCTTCACTTATGAACGATCACAATTGCTCTTTAGATTATTATACCCATCTCATTTTTTATTATCCTTGGCATCAAAATGTGTGTAAAGGAAATTAGAGAATATGTTTCGGAGGCATTCATGTTGGCAAGAGGCCCAGAATTTGTGGTGGTTAACTTATGACAGCAGGGTCACCAAAAGCTGGTGATCACTCATGATGGCCACTTTGGCCAGCTGGGCCAAGAGTGACTTTTCATCTGCTGTCACTCTCTAGGGGTGGGATAGGGAATGCCTCGTAAAACCATACAAATCATTGAAAATTTGTTTCTCCTTTTCATATGGAAAAATCTTGACATTTGCCATATTTGGGGCCAACACATGCATTCTTATGTTTTCTTGATCAGGTCTTCTTGGCCACAGAAATTTTTCTTTTTTAGGGATTTTAGTTAAAATCATGTAAATTTTAATTTCAAATGAAAAATATATAAAAACTCCTGAAGACGTAGTTTCTTAACCGATTAGGAATTTTAAGTATGTCAAAAATATTGCACTAATAGGCTTGGTACTGAATGTTTGTGTCCCTCCCAAAATTCATGTGTTGAAATCATTACCCCCAACGTGATGGTATTAGGAGGTGGGGCCTTTTGCAGGTGATTAGGTCGTGAGGGTGGAGCCCTCATAAATGAGATTAGTGCCTTAAATAAGAGGATGTAAGAGCGCTTGCTTCTTTCTCTCTCTGCTCTATGCTAGGTGAGGACTCAGTGAGAAGATGACCATCTGTAAACCAGGGAGCAGGAATTCCCCAGACCCTGAATCTGCCAACTTCTTGATCTTGGAGCTCCCAGCCTCCAGAACTATGAGAAATAAATTTCTGTTATTTAAGCCACCCACTCTACTGTATTCTGTGATAGCAGCCTGAATGGATGAAGACAAGACTATCAAGATAACAACAGACAAAATTAAAACTGCAATTAAATGCTAAGAAATGTTACCCCATTCTGACTGACGGCAGAAGGTTAAATATATACTAGGAACCCCAACTTTCATGCGTGGGACAAAAGAATTTGGGATGAAATAGTCAAAAGACAGTCTAAACTCATCTTTGAAAAATCCAACTCTGAGAGATGCATTAAAAAAAAAGCTGGAAGACCAACTTGATGGTGTAGTGGTTAAGTTTGTGCACTCTGCTTCAGCAGCCTGGGGTTTGGGGGTTTGGATCCTGGGCCTGGACCTACATGCCACTCATCAAGCCAAGCTGTGGTGGCATCTCACATACCAAATAGAGGAAAATTGGCACAGATGTTAGTCAATCTTCCGCAACATGAAAAAAAAAAAAAAGCTGGATAATTCCTTCCTTCTAAACCTCTAAAAGAGATTTAACACGGGAAAAACATTATTGTCTCACTGACAAATAGTAATGGATGAATAGAATATATATATATATAATACATTTTATTATTAAATCATTGCATGAACATCTGTTGAAAGTACAGTCCAATCTATCAAGACAGGTTAACGTGCAAATTACCAAGCTGAACAGCATGGAAGATAAGAAAATAAATAAAACATATTCCCTGCCCCCTAAGAATTCTGGATCGAATAAAGGAGATATGTACACGTGAAAGTACATTAACAACTCAGGGGAAGTAATTATAAATGGGGGAAGATGGGTTGTTTTGACTTGGATTGCCTGCAGAAGCAATAAGCTTCAATGGTAAGTTACTGTCACCTGACATCAATGGGCTTTACACCTGGAGGGCACAGAACCTCTCTGGCCTTAGTGTTCATGGTTTTAAAATTGAAATGAAAATGCCTTCTTCAAATAACCTGCAAGATATATGGAAGAGCCAAAGAAAATAATATAGGTGAACCAGTTTATGTACTTCTGAGGTCAATAAGTACAAGTGATTTTTGTGTGAAGAACTAAACGCCTAACCAAGGGAAATTCAAAGCCCATTCTGCCTCTGTATTTAAATAAGTCTCTTCTTAGTAAACTGAAAATGCCTTATCTTCCAAAATCCCTTGAGATTCCTTTCTTTTAAAGGTATGCTTTTTTTTTTTTTTTTGGTGAGAAAGATAGCCCTGACCTAACATCTATTGCCAATCTTCCTCTCTTTTTCTTCCTTCCCCAAAGCCCCAGTACATAGTTGTATGTCTTAGTTGTAGGTCCTTCTAGTTCTTCGATGTGGGATGCTGCCTCAGCATGGCTTGATGAGCTGTGCCAGGTCCATGCCCAGGATCTGAACCAGCAAACCCCGGACCGCCAAAGCAGAGTGCGTGAACTTAACCACTACTCCACGGTGGAGCCAGCCCCAACCCTCGAGATTTTAATTTACATATTGCATTGCTTAATGCATTCCTTAATGGTGTAAAAAGTGTAGTTTAGTAAAATAGGGCCCATTTTGTCTCGGTTCAGTTCATCTAGGTGTAGAATTTACCTTCTGAATAATCTACTTCAATCAGTTTAATAAAAGTAAAAGGAAAAAATTAGTCCAGGTTTAAGATACACATATACTATGTCAGACTTTGCCTTATTCTAAGTCAGGTAAAAATGATTGAATTACTGATTTATATATCTGTTAACTTAATTAACCCTCCCAAACTAATCCCTCAAGTTAAATAAAGCGATCTGTGTGTGTAAACACAGTAACCTATAAAAAGACCCGTTGCAGTTGTCTCTTCATGAAAGATGAGCTGAGATCACACCATTATTGTCCCGACTTCAGCTCCTGAAAGGCAGAAGCCATGACAATGCGAACCAGGCAGCCTCCCGTGCCTCCGAGGAGTGGAAGTCATTTTCCCTTTCAGTCACTCTTGGACCTGGGAAACCCTCTCAACAAGCAAACATTCTGAACACCAAGAGAGTCCCCTTCTTGCTTTGGTGAGCATGTGGGCATCGGATCTGCACAGATCACAGGCTTCGGCTTGTTGCTACAAAACCCTTCCTCTTAAGCAGCTTAGCGTTCCTCCATAAGTGATTCTGGTACTTAAGATGTCATTTCCTTGGTTAGTCAAACGGGACAAGAATTACGTGTCATAAAAGACAATGATCGTGTTTCATTTTTAGTCTCAAGAAAACCTGCCAAGACTGAAAGCCTGCACATTATATGAAGAAAAAATCTTAACCCAAGAGGAAAACCATTGTAGATTTTGAATGTCTCTATTCACCATGCTTGCTGGAGAAACGAGCGTGCCATTGCATTTTATCCCACACTACTGAACTATCAGAACTCTTACTTGTGCTCTTTATTGGGATATATATATGAAAGTACATTATATACGTTTGAATATATATTGAAATATATATATATTCCTCACACTTCTTTGAGATATGATATTTCAAAGATTAGCATATGCAGAAAACTCATTAAGCTGAATAAATGTGGATTCAGATGAAGACTCGTTTGTGCTCCTGGAAGCCTGTCCCTTAGAAGCAGGTGCATAGCACATGATTAAGAGAAAATGTCACTGTGAGGAGCAGGATTGTAGCAGCAGCACACTCACTTTTGGACTCATCTGAGGTTGCACCTGCATATTTGTAACTTTTATTTTTAACTAGGAACGATTTCTTTTCATAGCAAGTGGATGGGTTTTTAGGAGGGATTGGTTACAAAGGAAAAAGTTAATGTGAGACTGTGATAATAATATAAGTGAAGTAAAATGTACTTGAAGAGCTCTTTTAGGATATATCTCACACAAAATTTTCAACAATAGCAACATAGAAAATGACATAATTGTAATGGAAAACATTGGCTTGAGTGTAGGAAGACATTAATCATCTGTGTCACCTTGAAAATTGCCAAATTTCTCAAGATCTCAGTTTTCCAAGATTCTTCAGATACCATTAGGGTCCCTTCTTATTTTAAAATTCGATGAGCTTGAGCTTAGGGCAAAGTTCACAGAGCAGGCCCTGTTCCGTAGTCAATAAACGCACTTACAAATTGAAACCACTGGAAGAAACAAAGCTGCAAATGCTAGCTGTTTTGCAGAAACCAGTGTAGCCGCCCCTGACACAAGAAGGGTTAATAATCACTGGAAAATGCTTGCCAACAAACTGTGACCCAGAGGTGAGAAGGCCGGTCAGCCAATGATGGGTAAGACCTCCGGGGGGAGGCAACCTAAGCCAGGCACCAGTCGCCCGGGAGCACAGATGGAGACACGATATCGGGAGCAGGAGGGGCCGTTGCCTAGGAGGCCTTGCATGCTCCGAGATAAAATATACGAGCACAGCAATAACAGGATAATATCAAAACAGAGGCCAAGGGAGGGCTCCTTCACAAATCACTAAGAATTCTTGCCATTCGCTCATTACATTGTCCAGAACACCTGTGTATGTTTAATAGATGTAAGCAATGCATATATTGAAATGCTGGTTATAATAAACTCAGAGTGGCCATCAGCCCTCTCCACATCTATCCTGATGTGTACATTGGATTGCGACACCGACAACAAGATTTTGTTTTTTTGTGTGGAAAGTGAAATAAACATGGAATCGAGAGCCTAAGAAAATTGGAGAGATACTTGGGTTTCAGATTTACATTTTAAGGCAAAGTAGTAGTCTTTCAAAGGGCAGCAACTTGAAGTGAGTTCTGAGGGAGCACCAAATAAGGCTCTCAGATCCAAAGTGTTTTCCCCACTGCCTATCATTAAACTCGTATTCTTTTGGATATTGTAAGGCTATTCTTTTTCTTTAATTTCCCTTAAAATCTTTAAGTGAAAAAAAGTACAGCATGAGTGGTTCAGCTAATACATTGATTATCATCTAACACTGTGGGGGATTAATTCATGTTCAGCGGAGAATGAAATTGAGTTCGAGTAGACGTTTGGAAGAGACGATTCCTCTGAGAGGCATAGACCCCCAGAAGGAAGGAAAGGGTGCTAACAGGGAAGCGCCTCCGAGGAAGCAGAATGGGCATTTGGGAGAGGAGAAAGTGCTGACCCCTCAAAACAAAATCACGGACACTTGATGGCTGGCAGGTGGAATGAAGTCCAAAGGAAAAGTAGGAAAATACTAAAAGTAGTACAAATGAAAAGACGTACAGAATATTTTTTAAAAATTAGGAGGAAAACTGCAACAACTGAAAACTACAGGAAGGTGCTAGGTTGAGAGATTTCTGCTGTCTCTGCTTCAGATGTTACCAGACTGAAGAGTGTCACTGAGCCCTGGCTGCCCTTCTCCATTCTGAGAAGCACTGGCATATCAGGGGGTGGGTAGAGGAGCTCTAGAGAGAACTCTCCCATGAGTCCTTGAGGGACCAGGCTAGGGCACGCTTGGAATACATGTGTCTGGAACTTCAGTTCTTTTCCTGTTGTAGGAAAGCAGCATTTAAGAGGGAGAGAGTCAGAGAGAGACAGAGAGAAACGTAGACAGGTGGTTAATCTCACCAGTGAAAAGTCAGAACAGTAATATTTGGATACTTTTCCAATATCCTTCCAGGATAGTTCTTTTGTTGACAGAATACAGTGAGACAGAGCTCCTCACCACATATCCCACTTGTGAGAGAGTACACCAATATTCTGGAAGTCAACATGGCAAAACATGTCAGAATTCTAAAAGTATTCTTTGATCATTGTCATCATAATTATGATGCTAGAAAAAAATGAAAGCAGAAATCAAAGATGGACACAATGCTTTCTGAACAAAGACATTCTCTAGAATATTCTGTTTAAAACTGGAAAAATCTATATGTACATCAGTTTAGAATTGATTAATAATGGCATTGCTTTATGACAGATGAACATTTAAATACACTATTAAATGATGTGGAAGATATATAAGGAGGAGCAGATATACACAGCAGTGCAAAGAATATGATGCTAAGTTTGTAAAACAAACAATATATAAAAAAAGATGGGGAAATAAAACAACATGATAATTGTAGTTGTGTCTGTGTGGCGTGATCGTGAAGCATTTTTATTTTCTTTCCAGCTTTTTATATTTTAAGCTTTTTATAATGAACATCAAATCATTTTCCAATCAGAAACATAAAATAAACATAAATTTTGAAGTGCACGCTGCACTTTGTGAAATTCCAGGAAAGGTTGCAGCCTTTTGAAACAACACATTCTGAGCTTCTGAGATTCAGCCAGATGCCAGACACTCTGACTGACATTTGGTGAAATGGTTTCTTGGTTTAAAGTTCCCTTGGCCCAACTCTTAGAAGTTCATGGAACAGATGGCTTCAATTTGAAGGACGTATCTGGTAATAGCAAAGGCAAAGCTGTCCCTCTGTGCTAAAGAAAATAGGGCATTGACCAGGAGACATTTCGAGTTCTGGCATTTTTTCCAACGCTTGCATATGAAGGTTTTTGTTGCTGAACTCAGGCATACAGAAAGGGTGAAATCAATGTCACAGGAGTTTATGCAGATAATTTAAACACCTCTGTGTTGGTTCGCCTTTTGAAGTATGGACCACAAGACAAACACAGAAGTGGCCTGGAAAGGCAGTTGGCGCACATTTCTACAGTGTGGCACTGATGTTCTGCTGGAGGTGTCCTTGTCAAGTCTCTCCTTTCTAACCTCCTTCACCCTTTGAGTACAGTTGAGGGCAACAGATCTAGGGAGATACCTGCAGGAAGCTGCTGTCATGACTGCTCAAACCCTATGACAAACCCATCAAGCCATCCAAACTTCTCCCAGTCCTGAAGTTCCTCCATTAAGATCACATAGAAGAGGTAGGAAAGACAATATAGATGCCCAAAACGCTGAGCTTAATACATTAGCTGATAAAGCCAACAGGAAATCTGGCTGCCCTGTGGTATCTAAGAATTAAACAAACATGCTGGCAGAGAAAAAAAGAAATCTCTTTTAGGGTCAGCCCCAGTACCCTTGTAGTTAAGTTTGGCACACTCCACTCTGGCAGCCCAGGTTCAGTTCCCAGGTATGGACCTACAACACTTGTCTGTCAGTGGTCATCCTGTGTTGGTGGCTCGCATAAAAAGTAGAGGAAGACTGGCAACAGATGTTAGCTCAGAGCAAATCTTCCTCAGCAAAAAAAAAAAAAAAAACCTCTTTTATTTACAACTTGTATGATGTCATACGTTATCCTCGGCACAAATTTTTTAATCCTCCCCCAAAGTGAAACTAGCAAGGGTAAGTTGCTCTGCCCTCTTTACTATTTATCTACATTTAAGTTTTATTATTATAATGCGTTTATCAGGAGGAGGGGGTCATTAATCACGGCAGTGCTGAGGGGAGCCTGTATAGTCCAGGTTCTGACCAAGGAAAATCCCTTATTCACTTGGCCTGGCTCAACCTGTTTTCTCAGTTGACTTCGCTCTTGTAAACACTTCATAGCCTCCTCTCCCTCGTCATGCTCGTCAGGATAATTTCAGCACAACCTTAAACACCTCCATCTATTTATGTCCAAGTTGTTGACTCCTTCTAAATAAGGCTTCTTACCACATGTAAAACATTTTCCTAGTTATTTTCCTGGTCTAATTCAGTAAATAAATTTTCTTCTTCAATTTACTATTGCTTATCTGTCCAATACTGCCTATCTTTCTACTACTGTCAGAGTGATTAGGAAAATTAATACCAGAAAAAGATGGAATATCGGAAATGGTGTTGTCTATATATGGTTGTTTTCTACATAAAGCTAATTCTTAAATCTAGTCATTACATCCTTGGATCGAACTCTTCATTCTAATCTAAAATTGAACAAAGTTTTCAAAGAATTTGGTATGTATCAGAAAGAAGAGTGAAACCCACATTAGACCTACAATCTGAAATAGTTTGAGTCCTGACTTTCATAGTCAGGACCTTGTGTGACCTTGAAGAAGTTACTTCATTTCTCTGGCTTGTCTCTCGAATGTGGATGACTGCTGCTTTCCCTCCTTCCCAGGCCTGCTGTGAGATCAAATGGGGCATTGTGTGTAGGAAGGAACCATAAATCTCGACACAACCATAACGTATCATCAAGGCTGAAATATTAGCATTGGTATCTGCATGATCCTGAAAAATTGAAAAATAGTTTTATGAGTTGGGCTAGTTCTAAAAAACAATACAAAGCAAAACAGGAAAAATTCCTTCAGTAGCATTATCTTTCTGGGTTTAGGATCTTTTCATTTTTGGCCAATAGATTTTGAACTCCCTGAGGATAAAAGTTATATGTCATTCATATTTATATTCTCATTACTGAATGGAGTATCTCAATCTCAGTAGATGTTCAGGTAAGAGAAAGCACAAAGGTATTCGAGTGGAAATGCACAGTTTCCCCCTTAACACAGATTCCCATGAAAACAAGCTAAGATTTGAAGAATGGGCAGAGCATATTAAACCACTTTCTTGAAGATTACATTTAATTTTCATTTCATCTGATGCCTGACTACCATTAGGCCAATTCTTATTTCTTCAGTTTCTCAGAAATTGCTGGTTTTTATAGATTGACCACCCAAATGAATAATTCCCAACACATTCACCCCAACTTCATTGGTGCAGATAGTGATCCTCATTTCAACATTAGCTACCATAGATTGCTTTGTAAACCATTTAAACATGAGAGAAATCTCAAGGATTGCCATGTGTAACTGTGTGTGTGTGTGTGTGTGTGACTTGCATACATGCATATTTTTAACTTTTATTGGGAGAAGTTAGCTTAAAAGAGCTACATCATTTATATTTCATAAATATATAATTTAATAAAGGATTAATGAATGAAAAATTATCTCTAACATAGCAACCAGAGGAGAGGATAACTCATGGGATGGTGGCAAGTGACCCAAAAGTTGAAGAACAAGTTACAACAAGGAAACGAGCTAGAGGGGAAAAATGCTTATGAGCCACAGAGACCAGGTTGTTTCTCAATGACATTTTTTGCTAACGATGTTAAAACATATTTTTAACTGGAGCTCAGGAGGCATTATTGTTTGTTTGTTTTTTAGATTTTGTTCTTTTGGAAGAATTCATTTGAAATGAGGCTATAGGAAAGGTATCACTGTTTGTTCATTTCAATCTAGAGAAACGTTCAAACCGTCTGTAGAATCTGAAGGAAGACATTTACAAAGGAAATGTGTGCCAACAAGTTGCATCATTTACATGGAAATACCTTGTTAGTTACTAACATAACTACAGTGTTTCTGGATCAGTTTCAATTGCTTTAGGCAGTGCTGCTTAAATACTCAAATACTCCACCAAATATATCTGATAACACAGTAGAGCATTATATATATTATGGAGTTGAGATTCAATGATTTGAAATTTTACATTTAAGCAGAAGAATCCATGAAAATATTACAGTTTATTTCATAACATATTAGTAATTGTCAAAATGACATTTCAACTCAATTTGAGTAGATTGGACATGCCAGGAAGTAATTCCTGTCACATTGATCCAATTTGAATGTTTGTGATCACCCCCTCCCCAGTTGTCTGTATCTTTGGGTGTACAAATGCCCCAGTCTGAGCATCAGAGTTCTAGAATAATTTATTCAGTATTCCTAGAATCATAGAATCTAAAATATGTGGAAAATGTCATTTACTCTAATTCTTTTATTTTTCAGATAAAAATTAATACCAGAAAGGTTAAATAATTTTCTTAGAGTTTCAGAACTAACAAATAACAAATGTAGGATTCAATTTTCTATATTTCCAGTACCAACTGTCTTCATTGTATCACACTGCCTGCCTACTTTTCATTTTTAAAGAATAGTCGTACTTGGAAATGACAAGAATATTCAAGGATGGAGAACAGATTGAATTATGGTACCTACATAACATAGAATAACATGTAGCCATTAAAATCGTGTTTAGAAGCATATTTAACACCATGGAAAATGGTCATGATATATTGTTGAGTGCAAATGCTGGTTATAAAAGATACATTATGAACCTCAATTTTTAAAATTTAAATTTTTGTGAAGCCAATCAATATTATCAGTTATTATCTATGGGTGGCAGGATTACAGGTAAGATTTGCGTGCTTCGTCATGTTCTCTATGTTCCAAGTTTTCTAACAATGAGTTATATTACTTTTATAATTAGATAAATGAATAGATGTAAATCAAGCAAACTGCGTAGGGTAGGTTAAATTATACTTTATTTTAGTTCACTTATCATATGTATGTGAGACTGTGATATGATGAAATATGTATTGGACTCACATGGATAAGGGTTCACATTTTAGTTCTATTGATAACTAGTTGTGGGACCAGGGACACATTTGCACTCTCAGAGACTCCTTTTCTTGTTTGGAAAGCGGCATTAATAACTACCCTACAGATTGTTGGTGGAGATTAAATGAGATCATGCATATAATGCATATAAAGTGCCTACCCAAGTGGAGATACATGGTGGCCATTCAGTAAATGTTAGTTCACTTCACTTTTATGAGCTCATGAATTTTTACTAATGAAAACTGCTGTAAAATGCTATTTTCACTAAATAGCTTCAAAAACCGGATTTAAAAAATCAACTAAATTGTTGCTGAAGTCCCTTATCCTCCTTGCAGAGTAAAGTGGGGATGGCGAGGCGAGGAGGGATGGGTAAGAGAGTGGGCTAATGTTTGTGATTCTCATGTGGGAATGTAGGACGGATGGTAGATGTCATTCTGGGGTTAAATTCTTTAAACTACTCACTTATGGCATCAGACCTTCTTCAATATATTGCATGCAAATGCATTTTCTGGTTCTACTCAAGACACCGGAAAGTTAAACACCCTTAAAACCCTCTCCAGATCCTTGAGGTAACTTACCTAAATGCATGAGCCCAGGTATATAAGGTATCAAGAACTTGACTCATTAGGCGAACGATTTTTCCATGTTTGAGAACCATCGTGATCCAGATGTTACATAACTAGATGAGAGCCAGTAACTCATTTGATTTTAGCTATCTAGCAACCGGGTACCATTGTTGCCTTGGCACTCAGTAAAAATGTCGTGTTGCATTTGATCAGCTAGACTGCACTGTTAACCAGTATTTCCACACATCTGTCATGCGCTGTTAGGAGCCTTCTGGATCATCAAAGAAATGTTACATTACAAGCAGTCTAGATTTAGTAGTATGCCTATTTAAATATATCGCAATCACATTTGTGAAGATTTTCTAATAGGAACATTGGAGTTTTCCAGAAGAGTTCTTTCTCTCACAGTATTGGAAAACAGAGACATGTCTATATCGAAAGATCTTCTGCTTTTTCGCTCTTTTTAAATGTGTCAAATGTCAAAACAGCTACCAAGGCAGCTGAGTAAATGAGAAAGTCAGGATGATGTTAAAAGGAAAGAGCAGAAACGAACAGTTTCACTGGATAAAACTCATAATGTAAAGTGAGCGAAAGCACCTTTCAACTTCCTTGTTTCACACCTGCATGATATTTTCTGTCACAAAACAATTTAAAATACTGTGTGGTCCAAAGAATGGGTAATGCATCTGATGAAACACCAGGTCTTCTAACCTGGGCTGCTACTTCCAATCATGAGGCTGACTGTTTAGAAGTCTGGATAAAACAGAACACATTTTTGTCTTATAAAAGTTCCAGCTGCCTCTGGTCGTTCATGGCGAAATATTTTCGTGTTTCATTAACCCGCTGTCTACTGGGTAAATGCGTGGTAGCATTTATTGCTTAAGTGCTTTTGTCAAGTCAGGACAAGATATTGCAAAATTTTCACCTAAAACTAAATGGAAAATGAAGTTGGCATTTCATTTTCTATAATCTCTAATGCAGGTATTGAAGAGTGTATTAGATTGTCACAAATGAAGGTTTTTCTTTCTGAATGAAATTGGCTAAATGACATTTTAATATATGGCATAATTTTTCTTATCAATAGGCTTGATACCACAAAAACTAACTCAGAGATGCACGTTTCTCTGCTCTGGTGAGATAGGTAAGCAAGCCTGGGTACTTGTCAAGAGAATGCATTGATATGGGAATGTTCTGAGAAAGCGATGGTTTGCGGCACTGACTTAGTTCCACTCAGAGGACAGAGTTCTGCCTGCCGGTTATGTTGGCAGAAAATAATACTTGGAACGGTGGATGGTTCTGCCCAAGGGTAAACGCTTTTGTTTTCATCCATTTCTATTTTTCTTCTTCATGCACAGACAGACACCAACTTGTGACTGCTGGTGGATAGTGGAAACAGAGACCAACTCCTGTGAGTGACATTCATTTCCCTCACAGATGACCCCTGATTTGTACTTTTAAGTATAGCTTTGCTTTCATGTAGGAAAAGGCCTAGGAGTGAAGGAGTGCAGCAGAGGCTGCTAGGCCTGAAGACATTTTCAGGCAGTTTTACTTTGAAGTAAAGATGGAGTCTCTGCATCTATGCTGCTCGAAGTATGTACATGGATCAGCATGATCAGTGTTGGCATCATCTGGAACCTTGTCACAAATACACATTCCACCTCAGACTTGGAAATGAGAATCTGCATTTTAGCAAGATCTTTAGGACCATATATGCACAGTAATGTTTGAGAAGCCTTGGTCTGAACAGTGGTGTAAGGGTCTTACTCCATTGTTATCTTAGATAACCCAGCCACTGGAAACATTAGCTGATTAGAAAACAATGAACAACTGTGTTAATAAGTCTCCAGAGAAAACCAGAACCAATAGGATGTATATGTATATACACACATGTATAGAGAGAGAGAGATTGAGAGAAAGATTTATTATAAGAAACTGCTCAGGGGCCACCCCTGTGGCTGAGTTGTTAAGTTCACGTGCTCCACTTTGGGGCCCAGGGTTTTGCTGGTTCAGATCCTGGGCATGGACCTAGCACCGCTCATCAAGCCATGCTGGGGCAGCATCCCGTATAGCACAACCAGAGGGACCTACAACTAGAATGTACAATTACGTGCTGGGGGGCTTTGGGGAGAAGAAAAAGAAGAAGGAAAAAAAAACGATTGGCAACAGATGTTAGCTCAGGGCCAATCTTAAAAACAAAAAAAAGAAACTGGCTCATATGATTATGGAGGCGGAGAAATCCCAACTCCTGCAGTGGGCAAGCTGGAGACCCAGGAGAGCCAATGGCGTAAGTCCAGTCCAAGTCTGAAGGCCTGAGAACCAGCAGTGCTAAGGGTGCAAGTTTCAGCCGGAAAGCTGGCAGGCCCAAGATCAGGAAGAGCTGCTGTTTCCATTCAAGTATGAAGACATGAAAAGGCCCATGCCTCAGCTCAAAAAGTCAGGCAGGAGGAGTTGGCCCCATTCTTCTGGGAAGACCAGACGTTCTGCTCTCTTCAGGCCTTCAATGGATTTGATCATGCCCACCCACCTTAGGGAGGGCCATCTGCTTTACCCAGTCCACGAATTCAAATATTACTCTCATCCAGAAACACCTTCACAGACACACTCAGAATAATGCTGAGCAAATATCTGGGTACCCCATGACCCAGTCAAGTTGAGCATAAAATTTAACCATCATAAAAACTGTCATGGAAAACGAACCTTGAAGGAAACATTTTCCTGGCCAATTTTGGATATTTTCCCTGGACTCTTGGCCCAGGTCCCTGAGAGAACCATAGCTACAACAGAATATTGTACTCAAAAATCTGGGACACATTAGGGCTGGCCTGGTTGCACAGTAGTTAAGTTCGTGTGCTCCGCTGTGACAGCCTGGGGTTCACTGGTTCGGATCCTGGCACAGACCTACGCACTGCTTATCAAGTCATTGTGTGGCAGGCATCCCACATATAAAGTAGAGGAAGATGGGCATAGATGTTAGCTCAGGGCCAGTCTTCCTCAGCAAAAAGAGTAGGATCGGCAGCAGATGTTAGCTCAGGGCTAATCTTCCTCAAAAACAAACAAAAAAAGAAAAACTCTGGGACCCATTTTTCCTTTCTCTATCACTGCCACCTATCCCAATAACCTTCCACTGTGTGGATAACAGCAGCAAAACCTCAGAGAATGTCACACATGAAGCAAGTTGCTGTCTTTCACCACCGTTTGCTTTGGTCTTCTGGTGTCTCCTGTTTCAACTTTTCTGTCCTCATCATCTTCTCTCTATTTAGAGATATTTTGGCAATGGCTATAATTTCATTATGTTTTTGTATTCATCGCTAACTATGGTAATTCACTTCTCCATTTGATTTATGTTATTTGTAAAGCGTCTATTACTATGAATTAGAGATTATTTACTATGTGGATACAATATTTAGGGTTTGGCTAACGTAGACTTAGTCATGAAGTACTTTGTTTTCATCTCTTAATGAATCTGATTTTTCAAGTATTAATATTTTTGTGTTACTCTGGTAGTCTCTACTACAATTCTTCAGTAAAGTGAGAAATATTTCTTTTGTCTCTTTATCTCAAAACTTTACATGTTATCCTAACTGGCCAAACAATTAACTCAAATGCATCTTCTCACAAAATTCACCTCTTTAACAACTTGTGGTAGCCCTCCTTGCCTTACTTATTTTCACTAGCTGACTCTCAGAATAGGTATATATTTTCCTTTCCTATTTTTTAAAAAATTCATGTTTATGATGATGTCACCTAGGAAACACCAAGAAAAAAAGGAAGCAAGGTGTCAGCCTATATATGGGAATAGCCATCATAATGACGTTGTAATTTTCTCCTCTTGATAAAGGCATAAAAATTATTCTGATTATGTTTAGGATAATACACGCTTTATTTTAAAATTGATAGCAAATCAAAGATAACTTTGTATAGCTTATCAATACTTGACTGTATGAATTTTAAAATTTTTTTACTTAAGATGAGATAGCTAAGGTAACGACACTATAAGTACACCTCTATTCAGGAGTTAAGTGGAAATCAGTCAACAATTTTGCTTGTAGAACATCTTCCTTCCAGTACTCAATATTTGGTTCTGTCCCAGCATTTGGCATGTGGGAGATTAAACCTCTCTTTACCCTTGACATTAGGCCTACTGAGTTGACCTGCTCTGCTCAAGAAGCCGTCACAGGTGCCACCTCTTGGTGGAAGCATTTAACTCTTGATATGCCAGATGGGAAAGATTTCATCAATCTGGAAGGTGAGGATGGCAGAGGTCAAAAATGTCCACCAATACGCAGAGATAATATAACATAATATAATATAATATAATGAGAGTGACACTTTAGAAATTATCACAGCATGGCATCCTGGTAAATGCACTGATAGAGCCTTGGAGAACACAGAACAGATGGAAGCAGATGTGCTTGGTGGAGGCAGAGGACTATAGCACTGAACCCTGGAACGTAGAAAGGCCTGAGAGAATTTTTGTTTGTCTCGTCCATTTCCTCCTCCCCTCTTCCTTTTTATCTTTCTCTTCCCTCTCCCCTTCTTCCTTCTCCACATCCTCCCCTCCCTTCTGCCCCTTCTCCCTTTTCTATCCCTCCTTCTTTCTTCTTCCTCCTCTTCCTTTTTCTCACTTGTTCTAAATACAGGACTAATGGTCCAGGTAAATCTATTCACTTTTTTATTGGACATATTTTGCACTTTCCCTGATCTTTTCACTTCTAACAATTTTTGCTAATTCCTTCCTTCAGAAACTGCTAGTATTTATTTCCAAGAAATATCTTCTGATCAACACTAACTCATTCAGTTCCCTTTTTCTCACATGATATCTCCTCTGTTCAAATTCTCTCAGGTATTCTCTGTTTTATTTTGAGGAAGATTAGCCTTGTGCTAACATCTGCTGGCACTCCTCTTCTTTTTGCTGAAGAAGACTGGCCCTGAGCTAACATCTGTGCCCATCTTCCTCTGTTATATATGTGGGACGCCTACCACAGCATGGCTTGCCAAGTGGTTCCATGTCCGAACCCGGGATCCAAACCTGCGAACCCTGGGCTCTCTGAAGTGGAACGTGCACACTTCACTGCTGTGCCACAGAGCTGGCGCCCCCTCAGGTATTGTGTAGTGCTTAAGTCTTTTTAAAAGCATTTGATTTTAAATTCCTTCGTTTCAGGGCTGTTGCATTTTGGTTTATTTTTTTAAAGTTATCTCAAATCACCTTTTTTTAATAAACATGATGCAATATCATTATGAGAATGAAGAAAGAGGGGAAAAAAAAAGTAGACATCCTCTTGACCTAGACGTAATCTTGGTTTTTCTTTCTACCAAATAATTCCAGAAATCTTTGTGTTTTTTTGGTCAGGAAGATTGGCCCTGAACTAATATCTGTGCCAATCCTCCTCTACTTTATGTGAGATGCCACCTCAGCATGGCTTGATGAGTGGCACTAAATCCATGCCCATGATCCAAACTTGCGAACCCCCAGCCACGGAAGTGGAGTGGGTGAACTTAACCACTACTCTACCAGGCTGGCCCCCAGGAATCTTTTAATATGTATATACCATAAGAAGAACTGATATAAAGACACACTTTCATTAAATACAACCATGTGATTTTTTTTTTTTTTTGG
This sequence comes from Equus quagga, assembly GCF_021613505.1. NCBI lineage: Eukaryota > Metazoa > Chordata > Mammalia > Perissodactyla > Equidae > Equus > Equus quagga. The sequence goes on from NC_060270.1 coordinate 43,867,537, forward strand.
AAGATTAGCCCTGAGCTAACATCTGCTGACAATCCTCTTCTTTTTGCTGAGGAAGACTGGCCCTGAGCTAACATCTGTGCCCATCTTCCTCTACTTTATATGTGGGACGCCTGCCACAGCATGGTTTGCCAAGTGGTGCTATGTCTACACCTGGGATCTGAACTGGCGAACCCCAGGCTGCTGAAGCGGAACGTGTGAACTTAAACATTGTGCCACCGGGCCAGCCCCCGACCATGTGATTTTTAATGAAAACAATTTAATTGCACTAAAATGTTTCAGAAGAAAAAGCCAGCATAATGGGAGTCATTGCAGAAATTCAGCTACTTTTCTTCACAAGAGATACTGTCGCCTACAAGATTCTTTTGATATGAAAAAAATACATATGGTTATAGAAGCCAGTCAGAGGTTAGAATCAATTTCTTTTCCTTGGGATCAATTTTTTAAAACTGTGTTTCAATTTATCTCTTTATCAATTGACTCTTTGCTATGAGAGACAGATCTCACAATTCTTCTCCACGTCTCCAATTTTATTTGTTTTATTATTATTTTTGCATGCTCCAAGTATACAAACGTAATATTCTGATCTGTAACCATGTCCGTCTAATAATTTCCTCTTATTTCTATAGTTAATTGTATTTGGTGCTAACCAGCATTTCCTGTTCTTTATTTGGGCTGTATTTCATTTCCAAGTAGTTTTTCAAAGTGGGGCACATGGGCACTCTGTTCTTTGGGTTCTTTCCTATTTGATTCATATTTGTATAGTAGCTTTGCTCAGTATGATACCATTGGATCATAGTTTCTTTTACTTGTATTTTTGTAGACAAAGCCTGTTATTATATGCTGCAATAGACGAGTCCGAGGCTAACTTGTTATTTCTCCCCTTGCTTGTAATTTGTTTATTCTCCGTGGATACATGGAGAATTCTTATTTGTCCTTAAAATTTTTAACCAGGATGTATCTTGATGTTGAGCATCTGTACCAAATTTGCCTGAAACCTTGTATATTCCAAATTCAGGTTTCATTATTATTGCTCATTCCAGGGAAATATTTTTGTGTATTATATGTTTTCATTTTTTCCTCCCATTTGTCAAATTCTTGACTTCAGGGATACTAATTAATATTAGATTTGCTTGCACTTGTCTCTCTCGTGTCTATTAATTTCCTCCTGTTGGTTTAATCTCTGTGATTTTATCTGTTTTCACTGAAATTTTCTCAAGCTCTTCTATGATACTAATTGATTTCTAGACATGTCTATTTTGTCTCTTAATTTTTCAATTTATTAATTTTTTAATAAGTATGAACCTCAATATCATACATACAGATGTAGGTCGGCAACCTCTCACTCCCCTTTTAAAAATCTCATTCTGTTGTTTTATCATCTCATCTTTGAATTCCTATTGGTTCAATTCCTATTCACAAAAAGTTGTTTTATAGCACAGCGACTTTTCTTCTTTTTGTTGGGGGATGTTTTCTTCTAGCTTAGGTTTTTACCATGCAAAAGGTTTTTCTTTTCTTTTTACTGGAATACCTTTGCCTTGCTGCCATGTGCATTCTGTCATCTTGTTTGTGCTTGGTTGGTTCTGTCCAAGTCTTTCACTGAGGCTGATGTAGTGTCTCGCTGTCTTTGAGAATTGTATCTTTTCTCCTTCAATAATAGGTTGAAGACTGAGCCTTTCATATGCTATTTCTCCGTGGCCCTGGGGGAATTGTCAGAGGGAGGAGGGGAACTCAACTGCGGAGGTACACAAATTTACTTGGGCTACGCTCTTGTGAAAGTCCATGTAATGTACTGTATGATGTTTCCCTCTTTTTGGTTGGGAAGATGGAATTTACATTCCCGTGGGGGAACACAGATTTCAGCCTATTGTTCCAAGTCAGTGTGCAGTCCTAGGGGCTTTCTTTCTGTCAGTCAGCCCTGTTGTTCACTTTCCTCGTTTATCTATTTTCCCCAGAAGTATGTCCATTACTCCTCAGTCAGAATCAAAACAAAGATACTACTCGCTCAGTTTGCTTTTCTTACACTTGAGACTTTCACTGAGAGTTCTTAGGAACTGTGCCACGCTGTGTCGTGTGGTGCCTCTTCCCTCTGTTCAAAACCTCACCTTTCCTACTTTGACTATGAGTTTGGCTGTTTTCGGAGATAGACAATGTTCCTTTGGTTGCTGCCTCGTAATTGCTTTTCTTTTTTGAATTATGCCTTTTTCTTTGTTATGGGAAAGGGGATTGCTTATTCAGATTTATTTTGCCATTTTAATATAGGTGTTCCCTCATATTTAAATTTTATACTCCCATATATTGAGATACAGTGTTCAAGTTATGTGAAACCTCAATAAGTACTTTAGTGATTATGCTGGAGAAATAACACAAATCAGAAGATTTGGGTTGGAGTCTTATCTCTGTCACTTATTAGCTGGGTGACCTCAGGTAAGTCACTTTTCCTGTTTAGGTCTGATTCCTCATTAACAAAACATGAGTGATAACAATGATAGCTTCTCAATTGGGTAGTTATGTAGAGTAGAAACATTTATGAAAATGGCAAGTATGCAAGAAACACTCAATATTTACAGTCTGAATGCCTTTCAACATATTACTAGATTCCTAATAAAATATTGACATGTGCTTTTAGAAGCAGTTAGAATTAAATTTTAAATAATTTTGCTACATTATGGTATTTTGTATATTTTTATTGTAAAAAAAAGATGAACTTATAGGATAAAATGAGATACAGCAATAAACTGAGATCTCAGGCTGTATTTTCACAGAATATTGAAAGTTGCTTCAAGTTTCATTAGTAATGGCTTTGTTTTCTGTTACATGTAGACCCTATGAATTTAGAAGCCAGCTTTGGTTCTTTACGGTAAATTTCAGTTTCTGAATTTAGTTTTTTTCCATTTGCCTCACTTTCCTTAAATAAATAATGCAAGACAGCAGAGTTTGCATGAGTATGGAAGTCTCTGCTGACCTGGAAAGCAAGTCTGTCAGGTATATTTTCTGTGAGAAATATGAAGTTAGCAGTAGAGGGGAGTGAAAATCAACAAGGTTTTGTCCAATGTCACATCCCCTGCTGAAATATTCAAGAAAGGATTTTTTTTATGCTTCCGTAGATGCAGGCCTGAGTAGGAGTGACAGAAGCTAGTGGGCAGGACTTAAGACAATGGCCCAAGAGTCACCCCGCCTGCTCTGACCCACCCAGAAGCTGATTTACTCTGGGTTTTTGGTTTACACACTCAGAATCATGAAAGTTTATCATGCTGCTTTTCATTAGCCTTAATATATGAGAGTGTTGCAGTTTTATAAATAATAAAGTTAAAATGATAACTGTCATTTACTGAGCAGCTGTCATGGGACTGTGCTGGGAAATTGATGTCTATTTTCTCATGCAATCCTCACAACACCCCTGCAAGGACAGGATTACCCTCACTGTATGAGGAAAATGATCCCAGCGTGGCCAAATAACTTGCCCCTGTCAAGTCTCTTAGCTTCTGAGTGACTCAGTTTAAGTGTCACTCAGCTGTAAATGACCAGCAAGAATGTGTGTCCTGGTTTCTCAGATTATAAGGTTCTCATTTTCCACTATTCTGTACTGCTTCCCAGAAATCTCAGTAAACAAGAAGTTATTTTCCTCATTTCATGTTTTAACAGCTTTATTGTGATATAGTTTACATACCAAAAGTTCACCCATTTCAAGTGTGTAATGTAATAGTTTTTAGTATATTTAGAGAGTTGGCCGACCATCACCATCATCTAATTTGAGAATATTTTCATCACATGGAAAAGAAACCATTGAGAATACAGATACAAACAGCACAAGCAAAAGCAAAAAGAATCAAAGGCTAATTTTTATCACACACTCAATATCCATTCAGCTATGCTTATATCTTCTTCTATCATAGAATCTCTGATATTTGAAACGATGACGCCAATGGTGAGTCTTTCGATGAGGTTTATGGTTTGGCTCTTGACCCTATCGCTCCACACTTAACTCCTTCTAGCTTCCTCCTTGCCCTACTCCAGCCATGCCCTCTGATAATCCACAATTATCTGCCACTCTTCCAATATATTCAACACTTCTGCTGTTGCTCCTGTACTGGAGGTTTCAGCCTCTTTAAATCCTCTTCCCAAGGATCTTCTCTCTGTTGCCTGTTCCCTTTCCACTAGGCTGTCCCATTTTTACTACAGTTTGCTGATGATCGTTATAATAATAGCTATTTCTTTATTTCCCAAGTATGTGATGCATACTTTACTTTTATCTCTTTTAATCTTTATAACAACCTTATTTGGTAGAAATTGTTACTTTTTTTTATAAATGAGAAAACATGACCTTGAAGATCCCATGATCACAGCTAGTAAGTGCAAAAGCACTGGGATTCCTGTGTCTGACCGCAAAGTGGATATAGTCTTAACCTCAGAGCAATAAATCTGCCAGACTAGCTGGCTAGAATTATAATTACTTCTGTGCAAATCTGAATTACCTACTAAGATGTGGACCAAAGCAGAAAATTTAGAACAGATGTTCCAAGATGGAATCACTTGTAAAGAAACCACTAGGAGACTTGGTGCTACTGACAGCGTCTCTCCATGTACTTGCTTCACCTTGGATTTGAGTCTGTCCTTCTCCAGGCTTCTCCAGGTTTCTGCCCAAGAGCTGCATCAGCCTTCTGCTGCTCTAAAACTCTTGGAAGGAAAAGGATGTCGTATTTGCATGCTAATTCTGTCTCAGGGCTCTGAGCTGGGTGCCTGCTGCCAGCTTAGTCCTACAGCATGGAGCAGCAGGCCTTGCCTTGTGAAAGTGCTAAGTGACACAAGGCTGAGGATCAGCAAGGCCCTTTCATTAACACAGTGAAAAAATGTGACCTCCATAACTTGTGAAGAGAAGTGCAATTGTCAAGTGCTGGCACATGGATGAGACTGTTGCCCGAAGGTTTACAGAGTTTATCTCATTCAATCCTTACAACAGCCCAATTGTTGAGGTACCCTGCTATATCTAATAGGTGAGAAGCTGAGACCTGGTAAATGACACAAGCAAGTGAGTCCCTAGGTCTGCCTGATACTACAAGTGGGACTCAATCAGTTCAGTATGGTGGGAAAATTGTCATCCTTGTATATATATATATATATAAATTTTTATGTATTTATCTATATTTTTTCAGCTTTTGTTCCATTGTCTAATACAGAGAAAGTGGTAATATTTTGAGTATTACTTACAATATTGACACAGGGTAGGAAGAAATTCTTTTAGAATATTTCATATTAATTTAATGAAAATACATGTTTTAATACACTTTTAAATAGAACTATTCCATGAGGTAGATATACAGCTGACAACAAAGGGCCAGGTGAAGTTTTGCCTTTCCTTGAGTGCTTAAATCTAATGTATTATCTAATTATATTAGTCAAACTAAAGCATGTACATAATTCAATAAAAAGTGCATGACTTTCTTTGTGGAGACTATAAAACCCTTCAGAATTGCTTTTAAGCATTTAATTTTTATTTAATTGGAATTGCTGTTCGACTAAATGTCTTTTCTACTATGTTAAATGTCTTTTCCTAGTTGTGGAATATCATGCACTTTCATATGAATTTATACAGAATTTATAAATCTGTCTGCAGTGTAAGATTAATCTGTATGTGCATTTATATATGTATTATAAGAATTGAAGTTTGGAAAGTATATAAATATCCATGGTTGATCACCTCTTATTTTTCAATTATGCTATTTTTCTCTTAAGAGTTTAAGTAGAAGATTTTAGGTATTCTACTGATTTTTTTTCATCAAAATTAGTAATACTTGGTATTTTAATCATTTTGATTGTATAAGTGGCCAAACTGCTGTTCTTTGATAGAGTTCTTCTGTGGTAGAAGATGATCTTGGTGGAAATACTTGCTTATTTCCTAAACCTACAATCTTGACATTTGAGATTGTGTATAAATTCAAGCAAAGTATTATCACTTAAAAATCAACTTTCCAGAGGTGGTTTTTTGTTTTTATGTTCATAAACCCTCCTTCATTATTAGAAGATAAGCTACTTGAGAACAATAACTGTATCTTAATAATACTTGTAATCTCAGAATTCAAGATCCTGCTACATAGTAGGCACCCAAAGATGTTTTTCAAATGAATGAATTAATAGCGTATTGAGTAATTGGCAGATGTCTATGACCTTACAATGGTCAGCAGTGGTTCCATGTACAGCAGAAAGATTTCTCTATACCTAAGAAGAGTGTTAAGGAACATTCTTGCATCAGTTTCCCAAGATGATTTTCCCTAATTGAATGGGAATGAGGATGGAGTGGGAAGGAGTATTTTTGAGCTAATATTCTTGGTAGCTAAATACTTGCAAATAATTCTGTTCAGATTATAATAATACATTAAGAAGAAAGTATGGGTGATTTTCCTCTTACTCCCTTTCTATCAGAATTTGGGTCCCTTCGTTTTTCCTCCTTTTATGAAGATTGTTTTCCTGCCATATAGACCAGTATAAACATGGAAACTCCTACCCTCACCTTGTATTTTAGAAGCTTTCCTGTGCTGTCTGTCGTAGGTCCTTTATGGGTTCTGTAAAACTGATGCCTTTCAGAGGTCCTATTATGCAAATTCACATACCTCGATATGGCTTGAACTAGGGTGGTAGCAATGTCTGTGGCAAAAAGTCAATACATTGGTGGTACATTTTGGAGAAGACTTGATAGGACTTGACCAGCTGGGTTGTACAAGTGAGGAGATGGGAAGAATCAAGGACAACACCACATTTCTGGGGTGAGCAACTGTGTGGCTGGTGATGCCTTTTCCTGAGATAGGAAGCAGGGGAAGCTTATTGTAGGGTAAAATTAAATATGGTATAAAAAGTTTAATTCTACTTCAATCCAACCTGGGGTGACAGTAGCTGGATTTACCCTCCCACCTGAAACAACTAAAAAAACAAAACCAGACAAAATATATAAAACAATAACTCTCAAAATGTTGAATATCAGTCGAAGAAAGACATTGATCTATCCCTAAGAGACTGGAAACAAATGAGGTGAGCCATGTGCCTGCCCTGGTTTACTGTTGGGAGAGTTTCCACATTTCTGCACAAGGAAGGGAACCCAGGAAGAACTCAATGATCTTCATAAATTGGAGAGACAGAGCTAGAAATCTGGGGAAGCTAAGGATGCTGGAGCTTGCAAGGTAGAGTACATGAGAGGAGTGCGCTGCAGAAAGGAACTCTGGAGCTATTTATAAAAACCCATGTCTCCAGACACACAGATGCAAAGATTCTTAACAAAGTTTCAGCAAATAGAATCCAATGATATATGCAAAGGATAATACATCATGATCAAACGGGTTTTATACCTGTAACATAATATTGCTTTTATACTCACAAATCGATAAATGTAATCCACCCTGTTAACAGACTAAAAGTGAAAATTCATATACTCATCTCCATAGATGCAGAATGAAAGAAACATTTGGCATCCAAAATACATTGCTGATAAAATCTCTCAGTAAACTAGTTAGAGAGGGACACTTCCGCAACATCATAAAAGACATCAAAGATAAACCTATAGCTAATGGCATACTAAATGGTTCCCCCTAAGATCAGGAACAAGGCCATACCATCTTCTCATTACTTCTATTCATTTAGCATTTGAAGATTGCAAATAGTAGTAATTAAAAAATATTTCCTGATTATTTGTTACTAGTATATAGAAATAAACTTGATTTTTAAATATCAGCCTTGTGTCTATTACCTTGCTAAATTTACTTACCAATTCTAGTAGTTTGTCTATAGATTCTGTTGAATTTTCTACTTACACAATCTTGTTTCCTATGTATAATGACAAAATTATTGCCTCTGTTTAAATCCCTGTGCCTTTTCCTTTTTTCTTTAATGTGCTGGCTGGGACCTCAAATACAATACAATGCTGAATAGAAGTAGTAATAGCAGACTTCTATGTTTTATTCTAGAATTTAGGAAGATATTTTCCAATATATCACATTAAGTTTAATGTTTTCTGTAGATTTTTGTGGATATCCTTTGGTAGAAAACAAGTTTCTTTCCATTACTAGCATACTAAAAGTTTTTAACTTGGACGAGTACTAATATTTATCATTTTTTGCATTTATTGAGGTGACCATATAGTTTATCTTTTGTTCTGTTACTATGACCTCGTAGATGGATTTTTAAATTTTAAACTAAATTTGCTTTCCCAGAATAAATCTAATTTGGCTTACTTCTTTTACGTAAATTGGAACTTAATATGCTATATTCTGTTGAGCGGTTTTGCGTCTATGTTCGTGTCATTAGTCTGCAGTTTTCTTTTCTTTTATATTCTTCCCATCTATATATATTAAGGTTAGGATGGCCTCCTGGAATGAGTTGGAAATTTTTCTGTTTTTTAATCCCTAGAATGTTTTGTATAAAATTGATCTTTTTATTTTTCTTAAATGCTTGAAGGAACTTATCACTCATGTTATGTGGAGCTGTGGTTATCTTTGTGAGGAGTTTTAAAAATATAGATTAAATTTCATTGTAAGATATAGAACTAATCAAATATTTTATTTCTCCTTGTGTCAGATGTGGTAAGTTGTGGTTTTCCAAGAAATTTGTCCATTTAATCTCAATATCATACTTTTTGGCATAAATTTATTCACAATATATTTTTATTACTTTTAACATTTTTGTATAACCTGTAATAAAATGTCTCTTTCATTCTTGATATTAGTAATTTGTATTTCTGGTTTTTCTTCATCAGTTTGCTAAGGATTTATTACTTTTATACATTTTTTTTTAAAGATTTTTTTATTTTTTCCTTTTTCTCCCCGAAGCCCCCCAGTACATAGTTGTATATTCTTAGTTGTGGGTCCTTCTAGTTGTGGCATGTGGGACGCTGCCTCAGCGTGGCTTGATGAGCAGTGCCATGTCTGCGCCCAGGATTCGAACCAACGAAACACTGGGCTGCCTGCAGCGGAGCGAGCGAACTTAACCACTTGGCCACGGGGCCAGCCCCCTACTTTTATACATTTTTAAGAACCGATTCTTGCATTTGTTAATTTTTTCCATTTTATGCCTTTTTTGGTTTCATTGATTTCTATTCTTTTAAAATATGTTTTCTTGCTTCTTGACATGGAAACTTAGATAACTGATTTTCAGCTTTCTTTTTAAATTTTCTAATGTTAAGGCTTCATAAGCGCTGAATTCCATGAATGGAAATATGTCATATTTTCAAAATAATTTCTAATTATCAATTTAAATTTATTCTTTGGCCCAAGTGATATTTATTTTTTATTCATTCTAAATGATTGGTTATCCTTTTGTTATTTATTTCTTGATCAATTCCATTGTGGTCAGAAAACATACCTTGTATATTTTCTTTTCTGCTCATTCTGTTAATTACAGAGAGAGGACTATCCTTACACCTATGGCAGAATCTTTCCACGGTCTTAATAGACAACCAGGGTTGTAATCAATTCCCCTCCTTCTTGGTGAACCTTGAACTACAATATTTATCTTCTAAGAACTATGAAATTACAGACTTCTCTGCTTATTTTTATAGCCCCTTAACATCTGCTTTCTGCTTGGTTTTGGCATTTCACGCTGCATATGTGCAGCGAGGCACTGCAAATATCTCCAGGGGAAATTGCACGCAGAATGTTGGGCTCCTTTCTCTGACGCTCTTTTTCTCAGTAACTTGGGATCTCATCTCTCCAAATCCTGGATGCCTTGATTACTCTCCAATTTTTTCAAGCCAGTTTTTAATCAACCCAATATTTAGAGTAGTTTTCAATCAAAGGGTAAGTCTGACACCAGTACTGCACCTTAGTTGCTTATTTATGGCAACCAGGTTGCAAGCGTTCTTGAGGGCAGATCAAGTGCTGTCTTAAAAATCTCCTTAAGTTTAGACCATTGGTAAGCGTATTATATATTATCTCAACGTACAGAAAGGAGTATAATTCTTTTACTTTTCTCTCAATCACTAAAAGCCCAATGTTGCAAGAAGGATAACAGACTGGAAAACATTAATATTTGTAGTTGGAAATAGTTGGATGCTTAATCCAAGTTTTATATTACAAGGTGTGTGACTTAATTGAGTTATTTAACGTGACTTTGCACAAAAAGATGGTAACATTTTGCTGTATTTGCATGACAGTTGAGCAACATAACACATAGTAAGTGTTCTTACATATTCAGTTGATTTCTTTGATTCTCCACGCAGCTTATTAACATAAATTTTGATTGAAATGGCCAGGTCAGCATTTATTTTTTCCAAATAAGAACAAGAATAACAATCTTGGATGCTTGTACAAGATTTTAGTTTGATAGATTTAGTAATGGCAGGGACACAAATGACAGGGAAGCTGGTACTTCCGTGGAAACTTCCAATGCCGCTTCAATTTACTGGTGCACTCCAGGGAATCAGGAATAAAACTGAACGCACAACCCAGCAGAAAAGGAGTAGTGTGCTTTTTGCCTCAGAGTTAGCAAGAAATTTAGCCTTGTGAGCCATAGAATTAAAGTTCAAAAACTAACTTAAGCCTGTGCACAGTATCATTTTCTCTCCTTGAATCAAACTGCTTTATGTCAAAAAGGAGAAATGCTCAGGAGAGCTGCCCCTGAATAGCTGAGTTCAGCTTCTTTTGATCCAGCAAGGAGATATTACAACCTCAGAAAGACTGAGACTGGGGAGAGTCCCAAAGACTTGAGTACAGGTTAAGCCTGTCATCTAAGTAGACAGTTCCTGCCATCAGCCTAGGCAGCAGACACGTGTCACATCTGGGAGGTGAAGGTTTGCTTTATCTTCTCTCTGGAATCAGTTTTATTCCCTTTATATAAGTTATCATTAACTTCTCCAAATTGATACCTTGAAAAACATGCTTCTCCCTGAGCCATTAAAGCAGAATCTTTGGGGCTTTAAAAATGGTTTTGTTCTTGTAAAAATAATCTTAGGAATTAGGTAAATTTGGCATTTGAAAAGAGTTAAAATCATGTATATGAGAAATAAAGTATGATGGTGGCATTTATATCAATCCCTTTGTGGATTATAGTTAAATTTGAGGCGTGAATAGAAAAAATGTAAATAAGCCTATTCTGGACTAAGTGAGGAGATAAATGTTCAGTGGGATAGTCAAGATCCTCTCAATTTAGTTTAGTGCAGGGAGGATTAAAGTTAAATTGAAATGTTGATATTAAAATGTTCCCAAATAAAAAAGAAACAATAGTAGAGAAAATGAGGGGAAAAACAACAATTGCTTGGGAAATCTCATTTACTCTTCACAATCCTCTATAGCAGATTAAAGTCTCTCTAGATTGAGTTTAATTTTCTTCTAGTCATAAATCTAAATGACCCAAACAACCTGAGAGATTCAGGGAAGACTTTGAAACAATGTAGTTGGTTGCATGGGTGCCTTCTCTCTGTTCTCCTGAAAGAAGCAGTGGGGAGAGACTGCCTGGTTTTACTGCCTTCACCTTTTCTAGCTTTTAAAATGGAAATTTTGTTTTCTGGTGTTCTTGGGGTTATTAACTTATGACAGGGGGAGCCGTGAATGGAAAGTCTCTTTATTTTTTGTCTCTATACAACCTAATTTTTTTTGCAATGACCCTGGAATATCTTCCACTCATGAAAACATTCACCAAGTAGTTAATTGAAAGTGTGCAGCCAATATTGATTAAAATGACAACTCCCCCCAAAACTGCACCATTAAAGAAGGGGTTCTAGTGTGGACCTTATTTCCTGGAGTACAATCCATAAGAGCTACGGAAAAATGGGGATTTAACACAAAGGCTCTTGGCTGTTTAGTTTGTTTTATTGTTTCTGTGTATCTTTGGGTATCCTAAAGAGTTTGCCAAACCTCCAATTTAGGAAAAACATGCAATGGGTTGTACTTAATAATTATGAAGTATTTCATCTATAAAGAAAGTAAAGAAACAATATAGTGAAAATATGAGAACCCATTATAAACTTTTATTAAATCTTATCAGTTTGCCAAATTTATTTTAGCGTTTCTCTTGCACTTTTAAGGAAATATATTACAGATATAGTTTAGATCCTTTGTGTACTCATTCCTGAAATGTTTTCTTTTCCTCCCTCTATTGAAATAACGACTATCCTAAATGTGGTGTTTTTATTTCTATGCTTTTATGTTACATAGAAATATATATATTTATATAATGTAATATAATATATATTTAAAATAAATGTACATTTCTGTGTAATATGTATGCAAGGTACATATTTGTGTAAGGAATATATATATGTATGTTGCATGTTTTCAACCTTCTTTCAGTAAATACTCTTTCAACATCTAGTTCAGTCATTTTAGCTGTGGTATAGGGTCCCTTCGTGTGACTATATCAGAATTTTTGTCTGTTCTTTTGATGTTAGATTTTTTAAGTTGATTCCGATTTCGTGTGTGTGTGAATGTATAAATATTGCAATAAAAGTTCTTGTGAATGACTCATTGAGTACACGTGGGAAAGTTTCTTTAGGACGTGTGCTTAGGAGTGGGATTATTGGAATGAAGGGAATACGGGTGTTCAACTTTACTTTTTATTAGTATTGTATCAATTTACATTCCCACCAGCGGCAAATTAGAGTCTCAGTTTCTCTTCATCCTTGCCAACACTTGATATTGTAAAACGTGTTGTTGCGCATTGATTGGAGAGGTCATAAAATTAAATAAAAACCAGCTCCAGAAATGTTATACATTGCTACCTTAGTCTCATGGTCCCGAGGAATGTTTCAGTCTACACAGACCTGGGCAGTCTGTACTGCACAAAAAGAGCCAAAACTGGAGTTTGTCTATCCTCCTCCTCCTTCCTCATTCCCTCAGCTCTCGTCCTGGGGGCGCTGTAGCCAATGGAAGAGGCTCTTTTGAAACGTTAATCAGCATCTGCGTTTGCAAGTTAAAAAAATATCTGTTGAATTAGTTTCTACATGGGGAAAGCACGTCATGATTCTCATAAAAGATTTGATTTCATGTAGAAATGAAGTGGTTGAACCAGCCTAGTGCTTGTAGAGCTTTAGATTCTACTATTCTGTCTTTAGATTCAGTCATTTTGCAGATGAAGGCAAATCTCTGAAACTAGTAGCCCTTTATACCTGGCAATTCGTTATAACAAAATTAACAAACGTGTTTTGCCTATATAGCTATTAGTCCTACCTAAAAAAAAAAAAGCATTTTGAAGCTTCCTTTCTATTTTTTGGGTAAAATCTTTAAGGGACTACATATTCTACCAAACCCCAAGTCAATTATTTTTAAGGTAATAGATAATCATAAGGACATTCTCCAAAATGTCCTACAACGACCATCAGGTGGCAATCAGCCAGCGCCTGCAGTAAGGTGCGTGTTTAGAGGGGACAGCTCCTTGAATTTCACCTTAACTATTCGCTAAGCCACAAATCCTCCATAGGATTCTGACACTTGCTCTTAAGTACTGATTCCCTAAGTAGGTGGGGTGATTTGTTTTTCCCTGAGCTCATGTTGCCTGGATCTACATCGCACAATTCCAAACTAACACTAATCTCATAACGCACTTTGTCACAAGAACCACATTACTGGCAGACTATCATCTCTCAATAGACATAGTTGAGCATAGAAATAAGAATTTTATTTAATGTAAAAAAATGGTTTTATTTTCAATTAGATTTTTTATCTCATTTTTGTTTTCACAAAAAAGCAAAATTCTCCCATTTATTTTCCTCCCAATACTTTTCTGATGGTGGCAGAAATACAATAAAAGCTATTGGCATTGTATCTAGTTGGATAATCAAAAAAAAGTTGGCTAAAGCAGAGAATCATGAAAAAAAATACAAGCCCATGGTAAATATTTTATTTTGGCTTAAAACATATAAATGTACATCCATGTACAATTTTTAAGTAAAGTTAAGATTTTTTTTTTAGAGCATAGATCTATTGACTAGATTTCTGTTTAGTTTTTTGTAGCATAAACCATGCCCAGAATCCAGTCTATAATTTCCAGGTTTTGGTCTCTGGAGTAGAACATAATTTTTAAGACATTTGTAGAGAAATCCTCTAGGTTTTCAGAATTTTTCTGTAGTCTTCTGCATTGCGTCCCTCATATATAATTCAACAGCATTTTCATCTTGCAGCTTACGATAACCAGGCATTTTGAAAACATTCAACAAAATTTTCACAGAAATAAACCATTAATGGCACTTGTATTTCATCAATATATATACTATTTAATTAAACAACACAACTGGTGGAACTAGCGTGTTTGCTGGCACGGTGTGTTCAAGAACTATCCTAACTAACTCATGTGGAGCAAAGAATTCTATCTGTGGAGCAGAAGAAGCAGCCACACCTGTGAGGAGCCCGCCAGCTGAGAACATGTCACGCACAGCAGAAATGGATAATGTTAATTAAGATTCGAGTTGGTGAAGTACATTTTTGTTTAGATAACATGTGTTTCTATCACCACAATCATAGGAAGTAAGAGAGTGTACAAATCGGTTTCTTGGGTTTTAATTATCCATTTCTGAGGAAAATAGAAAAGATAATCTAGGATATCAGAAAAGCTTTAACACATCTAAATCAACGTTGCCTCAAGATGATTTTGTGATTCACAAACAGAACAGAAACACAATTTACTATGTAGAGGCTTCATCCCCAGACCTCTAGGACAAGGCTCCAGAACCAGGAAGCAGCAGAGGCGGCTGCAGTTCAATGCCAAGTGGTGACAGGACCAGACCAGCTCACGTAGAAACTGGAGTCATCTTAATGGCATTACACTGAGGCAAGACACACTCATGGACAAGGATTTAAAAAGTTTCAAGAGCTACCGCTGTTTGCACACCTGTTATTGAGCTGCTGCCTGGAGCAAGAGGGGAAGAAAATGGGGGCATGTCAGGACCTAGGCCAGGATGCCCACTGACTCACAAACCGTTGTTTTGTCACCTCAGGAAACGAAAGCCCCAGTCTTCATCGCTTGTTTCTGAAGTACAGATCTCTGAGCTGTTGAGAGACAACTGTAAAATCACAGACTCAGAGGGTGGAACTCAGGAGAGAGAAACGAATAAACACGTAAATAAAGAACAAAAATGACAACAACAACAGAAAACTTTCCAATAAATTCCCAATCACGTGAGCTTGAAAATTAAGATTCCAAAGCGTGAGAGGAAATCAACTCCATGACGAATAGTCACAAATTGCACATTTATGTTTCCTTCTTGAATTCAGAATGATCAGACATTGTAGCCTCAAATATAGTTTTTCCCTCATTCTTTATACGTTCCACTTCTTGAACTTACGTTAGTTATATATTGGAAATCCTCAGTCTTTTCTGGGTGTTACGTCCCTTATCCTTCAATTTTTCGTGTGTTTATATCTATTTGCAGTCGTTGGGTCAATCCTTTAGTACGGTGTTCTAGTTACCCCTTTTTGTCTGTGGCTTTCCCCAAATTAGTGTACATCCCATTAATAACTAATTATTGACACTTTACAGCAATCCAATTAATAACTCCTTAAAGCAATCTTCATCTGGTTTTGATCCAAGTCTGTCTGCTTTTGTTACATTATTTTTGTTCTTACTCTATGGATATTTTTTCTTTTTTCATTACTTTGAGGACTTTGAAGATCTTTTTCAAAAGATTTTTCAATTAGTTGCATTTATTCAGGAGGAAATTATCCTAGCTAGCTAGATTATCATTCAAAATTGAGGACAAAATAAGATTCTTTCCACATACAAAAGCTGAGAGTTTATAATTGAAAGATTATTGTTGAAATATTACTAAAGGATATCCTTCAGCAAAAAAATAAATAAGTTCATGGAAAGAAATGTGATGCCATGAGTATTCATGAGCAAAAATAGTAGTAAATGATGCTGGTAAAGCTATTAAAGAGAAGAAAAAATACAACTCTAAGTCTTAGAGAATAATTGCAGAGGAGTTAGAAGGTAGCTAAAGCATGTTAATTCTTTGTTGTAAAGGAGGAGAAAAGATATACTGAACAATTTTAGACTCTGTTTGGACTGTATAAAGTCAATTTGAATGCCAAACATTTAAGAGGAGACTCTAAAAAACATGAAAACATTTTTTTGTAGAAAGCATGTTTGGGAAAGTCATGTGTATGTGAAGTAAAGGAGTCTAAGCAAAACTTAACAATCCGGGGGCTGGCCCCGTGGCCGAGTGGTTTAGTTCACACGCTCCGCTGCAGGCAGCCCAGTGTTTCGTTGGTTCGAATCCTGGGCGCGGACTTGGCACTGCTCATCAAACCACACTGAGGCAGCATCCCACATGCCACAACTAGAAGGACCCACAAAGAAGAATATACAACTATGTACCGGGGGGCTTGGGGAGAAAAAGGAAAAAAATAAAATCTTAAAAAAACGAAAAAACAAAAAAAACAACAATCCAACAGAGGATGAGACATAAGGGAAAGAAAGAATAGTAAATAAATAATTAAAAAGATTAAACAAATAAGTCCACACTTAACCAGTAATCGTAAGACATGTTAATGTACTAAAGTCTTATATGTAAAGACAGGTAGATATTATATTGAAATAAGATTCTGATAAAAGCAGCTTTTAAGGAATGCTTAAATTAAAGTAGTACAGAAAAGTTGGAAATAAAAGAAATAAATATACTATAAAATTCTAACTTATATACAGTTGGTATAGCAATATTTATGTGCAGCAAAATAAAATTTAAGAGAAAAAACATTAGGGTTGAGAGAAATGTTACAAAATGATTTAAGGAAAAAAATATGATGCCACAATTCAGAACTTGCATGCAATTCACATCTTTCTCTTGAAATTTATATATCAAAAGCCAAGAGATCTATAAGTACAGTCTCAATGGGACATATTAATATATCTTTCTAAGAAACTAGATCAACTATATAAAATTAGTAAGCATTTAGACTACTTGGATGATTATATACAGTTGATTAATTTGATATGGTAGATCTAAAATAAATTACATTCTTTTTATTCAAAACCAGAAAAATTATAGAAATTGATAACATGACAATGATAAACCTTATAAGTGTAATTCACCACGTTTACAGGTGCAAGAGCTGTGGTCATATTTTAGATACAGATAAAGTATTTGATCAAATTCAACACAGATTAAGAAATATTTCTTTAGCATCTGCTATATCATGGGCACTTTTCTAGGCACTGGGGATACTTGATAATTAAGAGACAAAATCTCTGCCCTCATGGATCCTACATCGTAGGGTCAAGACAACAAAAAACACATTATATATTTGTATGTGTAATATAGGCAGATGGTGATAAGTCCTATGTAGAAAAATAAAGGAATATAGACCTCAGGGTGTGTGCATTTGCATGAATGTGTGTATTTCTTTAGATATTTTAGGTGGTATGGTCAAGGACTGCCTTTTTGAGGAGATAACATTTGAGCTGACTCTTGAATGGGTAGAGGAAACAATCCATGAGAAAATCTGAAGGAGGAGGGTTTCAGGCACAGGGAACACCAAGTTCAAAAGCCCTAAAGTTGGAACTGCTTGAGAGGGAATAGCAAAGAAAACTATGCATTGGAGGCATGTTGAAAGGAGTAATGAGTGGTAGGAGATGAGACCAGACCACACAGAATCTTAAAAGTCATGACAAAGATTGTCTTTTATTTTGCATCTGATGGAAAGCCATTGGAGAAATTTGAATACAGGAATGATATCAAATAATTCACCTTTTTCAAAGTTCACTTTGCTGACTGGTAAAATTGACTCTCAGGGCAAAAGAGAGCAATAAGGAGGCTACCGAGGCCCAGAGGAGAGATGGGTGGCTCATCTAAGTCCGGATGAGCTGGGGAGGTGAAAGTGGCTGATTATGTCATGGTTTTAAAGTTAGGGCTCATTGGATTTGCCGATAACCTGATGTGACAAACGCAGGAACGTGAGGAGTGTGGCATGACCCCTAGGGTTAGACCTGAGTCCGTGTGAATGGTGGTGCCATTTATCGAGGTGGGGAACTTAGGAGAGGAGCAGATTTGGGGAGGAAATAACAAGACTATTTTAGACATATTAAGTTTGAGATCAAATGTCCAAGAGGAGATGCCGAGTAGGAAATTCGTTATAACTCCTAGAAAACTACGACTAGGTAGGGACTTCCCTTACCTTATAAATGGCATCTGCCAATCAGGAAACATCACATAACTAGTAAAATAGCATCATTTCTATCAAAGTCGCAAGAACTGAGGTACCTGGTGTTATTATCTGTCTTCAGTATTGTGCTGTATGTCAGCCAATGCAGCAAGACAAAAAAATTTTTTAAATGAGGTATAAATATTGAAAGGAAAAACCACCCTTATGATTATTTGTACATACATATTTTTTCTTTTCTTTTCTTTTTTTTGTTTTTGAGGAAGATTAACCCTGAGCTAACATCTGCCACCAATCCTCCTCTTTTGGCTGAGGAAGATTGGCCCTGAGCTAACATCTGTGCCCATCTTCCTCCACTTTATGTGTAGGATGCCTGCCACAGCTTGGCTTGGTAAATGGTGTGCAGGTCCGTGTCCAGGATCTGAACTGGCGAACCCAGGCCGCCAAAGCTGAGTGTGCAAACTTAACCACTGCACCACTGGCCCAGCCCCTACGGTGTGTTTTTATACATGTAAAATCCAAGGGAAATTAACTGTTAGAGTTAATACTAGTTTAGCACATTTACTAGATACCTATTGTATTAATTTTCTATTGCTGCTATGGCAAATCATCACAAACATAGTGGCTTAAACAGCACTAACATTATTTTACAGTTTTGGAGGTCAGAAGTTTGAAATAGGCCTCTGGAGGGCTACATTTCTTCTGGAAGAATGAAAATCTGTTTCCTTGCCTTTTTGAGCTTCTAGAGGCAGCTTCTTTTCCTGCATTCCTTACTTCATGGCTCTTCCTCTATCTTCAAAACCAGCAGTGTAGCATCTCTGAATGTCTCTCTAACTCTGACTCTTGTGTCACCTTATTCCATTTATAAGGACCCCTGTATTGCATTGAACCTACTGGGGTAATCCAGGACAATCTCATCATCTCGAGGTCAGCTAATTATCAACTTAATCTGATATGCAATCTTAATTCCCTTTGCCATGTAACCTAACATATTTGCAGGTTCTGGTGATTAAGACGTGGACATCTTTTTTTTTGGGGGGGGGGATCATTATTCTGTTGACCACACCAATTAACAAGGCAAAATTGATTATTATTCCTCTATATCAACAACAGTCATTAAAAAATGTAATAGTAACAGCCACTTTATAAGAGCAACAAAGATGATCGGATATCCGGAAAGAAGTCTAATAAAAATTGTGGAAACAGTTATAAAACATTATTGAAGGAGATGAGGTAAGGCCTAAATAAATGAAAAGATACACCATTTTCATGATAGATAAGACACTATCATAAAAATGCCAGCTTCCCCAAATAAATCTATAAATTTCAATACAATTTTAAACTAGAAAACTGATCCCAAAGATCCTACAAAGAATAAAAGATTCAAGAATGGCCAAGACACTTACGGAAAAAAAACGAGGTAGGGCCTTACCATATGTCAACATTTATTATACCACAATTAAAACAACATGGTTTTGGTGCAGAAAAGAACAGTACATTATGGACCAAAATAGGTAATCCAAAGAAATGAACTAAGAACATATAAGAACTTGATATATGATAAAATTGACAGTACAAATGAGGGAAAATCTAAAGAAATCAACCTGAATATACTTCAAAAATATAATGTTGAGTCAAAAAACAAATTGCTGACTGATACTTACAGTAAAAGGCCAACCATATAATTTTAAAAAGACTTTGTCAGTATAGTATATGTAGTAAAAGTCCAGAAATATAAAATGGAATGCAACTCACCAAATTATTGCCTTTGGGAAATGGTGGAGGGGAGTAGGACTGGGATAGTAGAGGCTGTGGGAGAAAACAAAAAACTAAAATTTCTTTCTTTCTGTTTTTTTTTTTTTTTTCAGTGAGGAAGATTGGCCTGGAGCTAACATCTGGCACCAACCTTCCTCTTTTTCTTGAGGAAGAGTGGCCTTGAGCTAACATCTATGCCCATCTTACTCTATTTTGTATGTGGGATGCTGCCACAGTGTGGCTTGATGAGCAGTATGTAGGTCCGCACCTGGGATTTGAACCCAAGAGCCCAGGGCCGCTGGAGTGGAGTGTTCTAACTCAATTGCTAAGCCATGAGGCCAGCCTCCATATGTTAATGTTTTAATTGTTCAATAAATAAAATACTTGAGGCAAACATGGCAAAATATGAAAATTTGTTTACGCTAGCTGAGTGGTAGCTAGAGTCTGCTAAACTCTATAATTTTCTGTATTTTGAACTATTTAATGGAAAAAAAGAAAACATCAAAAAATGCTTCTTAAATCTCAGAAATACATAATTTAATCTGCCAAAGGCCTTGACAGTATGTCTTTGAAAACACATTGTTCACTAAACTTTAAAAAAATATCCATGGTAACCATTGTGCCATGCTGCAAAGGCCTCTTGAACCTATTGTATCTGTACGGAAACATGGAGATCTGGGATTGTGGCAGGGCTATGGCCACGTGAGTGTCTTGACAAGAAAATTAGCTTTCTCTTACTGTTAAATTTTCCATGCTTTCTATTTTCAGGCTCTGAAACCAGTGGCTATAAAGCAAAATGGAGTCTCTTTCAAAGGAAAAGAAATGCAGCATTTAAATAAATATCTGAAAACACTGTTGTAGGTTATAGCCTATACACAATTATCAAGATTGTATCTCTGGTTTTTCAATATATAGTTCTACCAGAGACTCTACGGCTGGATAATTTATGAAGACTGTAGAAATAAGGTATTTCTTAAGAGGGGGAAGGAGAAAAAGAGCAGGTAAGTTTTCCTACTTTTGAAGGTTTCTCTGTTTTTCTTTCTGTTTTGGAAATTCTCTCTTTCATTTCCTTGTCTAAACGGGGAGACTTATGGATTCATTCATTTGTTCTTCAATAAATATTTTTGAATATGGGCAAGTCACAAATTCTGTGCCATGGATTAAAATAACCAAAAAACAAAAACAAAACCTATTCGAGGTTATTTACCGTCTTCTCGTGCCCAGAGACATATTGAAGTAGTTAATGTTTAATGTCCACATAGAGGTTTTAAATCACTGGGAAGGCTTCCTCTCAAGAATAAACAAGCAGCTAACTGAGCAAGCAAAGCTCTGGATCCTGTTAAAACGTGTTATAGAGAGCCCGGCTCCTTCAGTGGAGGGTGCTCTGTGGAACCTTGCATTTCCTGAACACATCCTATTTACAGCGCATGGCTTGTAATTACATTCTCAAGGTCACTTTCTTCACAGACACTGAGAGCATGATCATGGCCCAGGTCTGCTTATCCACTTCTATAACCCTACCACCTGACATGATACTTGATGTATATTAGGCACACAGTAAACATCTGGGGAATAAATGAATCGATATTAATGTAGTGATGCATGCTTAATGTGTCTGTGTTACTGTCTCTTGCCTCTTCTGACAGTTCCAAGTAACTTGCTTTTAGAGCGAGATTTAAGGTGAATCACCATGAAACAGCAACTCTAAATTGACAGTGTATCAGAAGAGATGCTTGCATTTTTTATTCCTTTTTATTAATGCTCTTGGGGTTAATAAAATTTTTGTTTACTTGCTCTTTAAAGTGAAGTAAAGGACATGTTGGTCTTCTACAGGCATGATGTATTTGGTAACTAAATATATGCAATTATGGCCTATGTATTATATATATATATATATATATATATACACTTGCAGTTTTACGTCTGGGTCAGCATGTGGCAAGAAGAGTTCTGTGGTGAAAGACATCTAGGCCTCCGACAATGTCATGCATGGCAGCCCCTTGTTCCAAGCCCTCCACCAGCTTCCTGTCCCTCTTAGACTAAAATCCAGAGACCTCTCTGTGCCCTACAAGGCCCTACATTACCTGACCTTGGCCACCTCTTTGACTTTATTTCATACCTTTTCTGCCTCTGAGTCTTTTTTTTCCCTATTCCTTTTGACTGGAAATGGTTAACTGGAACATTTTAACTGCCTTTTTCTCACCTTTATTTAAATCCCCACTTTAAGTGTCACAATTTGAGAGGTCTTCCCTCATCTCCTTACTAAAATAGCTCACCTTGTCATTCTTTATCGTTGTATGATTATATTTTATCAGGTCTTGTTATCTATCCATCTATCTATTTATCTACTCCTCGACTAGAACTGTAAGTAGGGATTTCGTTTTGGCCTCACTGTAACCCCAGGCACAGAAAGTTCCTGGTACCTAGCAAGTGCTCAGTAAAGACATTTTGAACACATTATTTTTTTCTCCTCCGTGAAGCCTTCCCTCAGGGCTGGTGCCATTCATTTTGCTCCTTGCTTGTCCTGTCTAGTATCGTTAGTACCATTTTTAAAGCACATGCATTATCTCCATAGTAGATTGCAGGCTACACAGACAGAAGGAACGTGCCTTCTATCCCTCTGGTGTCTGTCTCTTTTTGTTCATAGTAGTGATAATTGGGTTGTCACTGCCTGCTATTTATAGTAAAATAATAGGTAGAAAATAATAACTGCGAAGGGCACAATGTGGCCTGGCATTTTAACCTGCTGTCATGTTATCCTGAAGTGTCCAGACTGTTTCTGAATTTTGCCGGTGTTTAATGGTAGTTTGCTATTGCCTATTGGCAAAATAATTCCTATGTTAGTCAGCTTCTTAGCTCCTGAATCCTGATATTTCACATTTTAATAGAAACTCTGCTAGCTAGTGTTTTTGCTAATTACTAGACATTTCAAGTTTTGTTTTAATTTATTTGTCATTAGGAGAACTGTAGAGAGCTAAATCCTAACATAAAAGATTCTAAAATGCAAAGTGTACAAACAGGCAGTTTTATAAAAGTAGTGATTAAGAATGATGTCTCTGAAGCTAGACCAGCTTGGTCTGTCGTATTGTGGCTTTTGTCAAATTGTTTAAACTCTCTATGTCTGTTTCTTCATCTGGAAATTGGAGATAACAGTTCCTACCCCATGGGACTGTTGTAAAGATGAAATGAGTGAATCTATGCAAAACACTTTTAACAGTGTCAGAAACATATTAATGAATAATTATTAGCTCTAATTATTAATATAATGGCAGAGCTATTATTAAAGGCCTGCATTTGTGAGAAAAAACCATTAGTGTCTACACTTGGCATATAATATGTTATTGAAACTCACGCAGCATGCTTGAAGAAAAAAACCCAACTCTGATTCTATTAATTAAACTATATTTGGCTTATATTGGTCAACTCTTTTGCAAAGTATCCTTGAACAGAGAGATAAATAACAGGCAGACAGGCAGTCAAAAATTCATTTGAAGTAGTAATCTGACTTTATTTTCCATGTTTGGAGATGATCATTCACTTTGTTCTTATAAGAAATAGAAAAAAGTATAATGACATTTGAAAACTGCAAAATATATCTTGCTTTGCAAAGACTTTGCATTTATTTCTCCATTGTATATTTTACATTTATTTTAAAAGCTTTTAAAGCCTAACAAGGAGATCGTTTGTAAAATTTCAATGAGTTGGAAAGTTATTATTTGTTGATTTTAGCCTATAAATTGCCAAATCTAATGTCAGAAAATTAAAAACAGGCATCGGAACCAGAAAATAAAACCAACTGCAAAAAGAAATGTGAAATGACAAGTGAATTTTCTAGTTTAAGTCAAGTGAAAAGCATAAATGTATTGGAAAGAAATCATATTACAAACTAAACATTTGCTTAGAATTACATTTTTGCATTTCTGTGATGCCTCTTTAAAAGATTATTGATGCCTATTTAAAAATTTATCTCAATCTGGCTTTCTGTACTTAACAGTTATAAACATTGAAGAATTTCTATGAGCAATTTTTTAAAAGAGATGCTTTGAAAACTTCAAGGTAAGTTTTGTTTTCTCTAATTTACTTTAAATTTATTTTTCCTTTAAAATGTAGTGAGTCTCTTCTTCTGAATTATGAAAGCCTTTAATTTTTTGGCAAAGGCAGCCTGCTTGCTAAGCTCCAACCCACAGCAACATTTGTGTAGGAATTTTAATTCAATAGATATATCATTTTATAATGGAAACATCAATGCAACATTAACAACAGTGGAAGTATAGACATTGCTGATTATACTAAGCTATAAACTCACTTTCTCATCTCTCTACAACTTGAAATAAAAGTTGTTCACATTTCTTCTCAAAGAAACATCATTCAACATACATCTGACTACAATTCTGAGCTCCAGTGAATTGGTGAAGGCTTGTTTTGTTCAGTTTCATTATCTATAGAGGAAACTGTACAGTAAATAAAGATGTTCTCATCATGAAATCACTTCAAACAGTATCACTACCTGATGCTTTTATTAAAAATGCTAGTGATGGTAAATGCACATATTGAAACTATTGTTACTGCTCAGCTATATAAGCTTTATTTATATTTTTTCTTCTTTAATGTGCTATAAATAAGTTATTTGAATAGTTTCCTTTCGAAAATATTGCCCAATACCCAACCTATTCAAGAATACGAACTACTGCATTAAGAACTTATTCAATCTATGTTAATCATAGTTCTTGGCCACCGACAAAAGACGTTAGCCAGAAATCCACTACCTCTATCCACCTGCATGGCCCATATCCCAAGATATCAGGCTGTTTAATGTCTGGCTTATCTGATTAAGAGCTGGTGGAGACTATCGAGAAGGATAGGTGAGCTTTGACCCAAGTAGAAAATCCTAAATAAACCAAGTCTAGGTCCAGATCCCATATATCTAACTTCCTTTTGTAATTTGGGCAGAGGGGAGTGGAATTGAAGAATGAGATGTGATTCATGACTGGATTGGACTGACACTATTTATTGCTACTCTTCGACTACTTGTACAGCAGAGGCAGCCATAAAGTCCAATGTTCCCATGGGCAGTTGACATATTTGATGGCATTTGAGCTAAAACACAGCATAAATAAAACCATATTGGCTTGTACTATATTAAGACCATAGAGAAAAATAAAATCAATGCTTTTCCAAATAGAAAAGGATGAAACTCATGGAGAAAGGAACTAATATTATTTGGGTAATGGCAACACAAACACATTAAGGATTTTAGACTAATTTTGTAAATAAAGATATAGATAGGTAGATATTTTTATATGCAGGGAGAGATTGGACTGCCAATTCTGCAAATCATCTAGTTTCCTTGAGTTCAGAGGATGGCAGTTAGGTTACATGGTGCTAACGCTGATTTGATGAGTGCATGGTGTGGTTGTGTAAGGAAACAAAGATCAATGTTGAAATGACTGTAGACTCTCTGAGGAGTACACACAAATCAATACTGTGTAAGTCATAGACTATCATCCTCTTGTAGGAGTCTTGCAAGAAAGTAAAACCAATTCTACTGAGATGCTTTCCGACTCCCCCAGTGAACTGTAATTCTCATAGTCAAACACAATACTAAAATGTTCCTTTCGTGGAACTTACAGGCCTTTGGAACATTAACTGCCCTGAAAAATAATTAAATGAAAGAAGTTTTTCTTTGACTCTGTCAGCAAAGTGAAGTAGAGGCAAGATCTTTTTTGCCCCAGGGTACACTGACCATGCTAATGACTGTGTGCACCAAGTTGAGCTAGGGCGAACCAGCTGTCAGTCTCAGTCACGCCCTCCAGGGGCGGTTGGGGATGTAGGGCAAATTACCAAGTTCTTCTCCAGCCTAAGTGTCCTTGAAATGAAATGGCTCATGTGTAGAGTCTTCAGTAAGCCAAAGTGTGTTTCTAAATTAAAGCTTCTACTCTCCTTAGATGTAATCAGTAAATCAATTAATACACGGACTCAGAGGTATCTGGTTTCTTGACTGGGGTGCCCACCACTCCATTTTTATGCCTCTTCCATGCAATGATGAGTATGAGTTGGTAGCTGATGAAAGTCTGCGTATACCACAGACACCCTCTGAGTATGGAACGGAGGCATTTATATAAGCAGGGGCTCATTCTCTGCTTCCTGCTGAATTGCAAGTTTTCATGCCCATTAGCTATCTACCATGCCCACACTTGAGCCCTAGTGCAAACATTAATGTAAGTTCATCTTCAAGGGGAAAAATATATCTCAGGAGATTCATTTCAGATGGAATGTTTGAATAACGTTAAGTGAACCAAGCAAAAATAAGATGCTAATGAAATTAGTGTAGTCAGATTTCAAACTTGATGAGTATAAACAAATCCTCTGATAAAGTATAACTGTGATACCTACTATGTTTCTCGTTACAGTATTTGCGAAAAATACAATTGTGTCTTGAAATAATTCTACTTTTTAAGCATATTTTTAAAATTTTCTTTTTGTTGCTGTTTCTAACATAAAGTCTATTGGGAGCAAATTTGATTGTCCTGTGTAGCTTAGTCACTAAGGCTAAGCTGACTCCTTTATTCCTATTCACTCTGGTCTTTCAAAGACACCATAACAAACAGCATCTTTTTATTAGGCACCTGTAGCTAGATACTAATAATATGAATGGTTCAAGTAATAAATTTTAAGGGATTCTCCAATGTGCCCCATATAAATAATTTTATTTCATATTCACAACAATCATATGAAATAAAGCACCTTTCTCCTTTTTACAGGTAGGAAACTGGAGTTCAGAAAGGTTAAATGACTTCCCTAATGGCATACAGTTGTAAGGGGAAGAGTAAGTTCTAACTTGAAAGCAATTGTTTTATAAATTTGTTCATTTTTCACCATTTTCTAGGCTTTGTACAAAGTGAAGAGATTGCAGAACAGAAGACAATACGATAATTTGCCTTTGTGGAGCTTACAGCCAAGGGTGAATGTGTTTGCAAGACAGTACGTGCACAGGAGGGAGAGAAATGCACAAGCAATTACAGTAAAATGTGATAAAAGCTAAATGCGATGATAAATTCAAAATGTATAGTATCATAAATAGGAAGTAAATATCACTTTAAGGAAGTGTCGGGGAGCCCGCAGAAGGGAGGTAATTTATGATTTGAGAGGGAAAAGTGGATTGGGTATTAATCAAGCAGAAAAAGCAAAAACAGTTTTTCAGACATAAACAAAAGGAGTGAAGTGAAAAGAACTGGGAAGTATTCTTGAGTGGCTGGAATGTTTGTTTGTGTGGTTCCACAGCCCTGGTGTAATCATGATGTGAGCGAGACTATAAAACGAAAAACCATCAAGAGCCTCAGAGGTTTTGTGCGTCATGGTGAGGAGTTTGGATTTTACTTTGGGTCAACAGGGAACCATTAAAAGTACTGAAATTCATTCTAAGGCTGAACTTCCTTCCCCAAAACAAAGTGCAGTGAGCATGAAGTCTTGATGCAAACATTGTATTTTGAGCCAGGAAAGGACATTAAAAACCAAATTGTGCTGGGGATGGATAGATGAAAGTGACACGACTGCTCTGCTGGAGGTTCCACCCCAATGGGACACAGAAATGACAACCCATAGTCTCAGTACATGATATGGAATCTGAAAAACATTGGTGCAAATTTTCAAAGAATGATGATTTGATAATTAGAAACATTATACATCAACACACACTCACAGTTCATGTCCTTTATTGAGAACCACACGTTTAAGAAACAACGATGGAATACGACATTTCAGAGGGAAGAAAAGAAGTGTCTTTTTAAGATTTTATTTTTTTTTCCTTTTTCTCCCCAAAGCCCCCAAGTACATAGTTGTATATTCTTCATTGTGGGTCCCTCTAGTTGTGGCATGTGGGACGCCGCCTCAGCGTGGCTTGACGAGCAGTGCCATGTCTGCGCCCAGGATCCGAACCAACGAAACACTGGGCCGCCTGCAGTGAAGCGCGTGAACCCAACCTCTCGGCCACGGGGCCAGCCCCAAGAAGTGTCTTTTTAGTCTTAAGGTCTTCATCACACAGACCCATGGCCACATGCCAGAAAGCAACGTTATGAACAACTGGGAGTATGATATGTTTTTAAATGTAGCCCATCAACTCTTGAAATGCCACCCCCTAAGCCTTTCTCCATAGGAACTCTTCCCTGTCCACCCTCTTCCTGGTGACCGACAATACTTCTGGCCTACTAGTAAGATGTTAATGGAACAAGAATATCTGCAGAATAAGAAATGTAAGTGACAGGTGTCCTCCTTACTTTGATTTCCATAAACAGGAAGGAATTTCAAGGATATCTTTGATGGGGATAATTTTAAGAAGATAGCACTTAGAAGTCAATAAAAAGAAGAGAAATATCAGCATGACAAAGACATTGAAATTTATTTTAAAAGTTATATATGTATCTGCACAAACTGTAGGTCACCAGTAGGAGGGACCCAAAGGGGAAAACATCTGAGACAGTGGAAGCTTTCATTCTTTTGTAAAACTCCTGTCTTTTTGGAAATGTTCAACTCTAATCACACAGAAGGAGTTAGTCCATGAAGGGAAGGTAAAAAGCCAAATCAGAAAAGTTGAGAATATAGTTGATATGTAACTTAAAAAGCTGAATATATTCAGATCAGCAGGCTCGGAGGAATGATTCCTGTAGAATTTTTAAGGAATGAAAAAATGTAGTAGATCCGTGTTAGTTATTTTTCAGAATGTTAGAAAAAAGGGAAAGGCTCATTACGGTGAAGAATAGACAGCCTCTCTTAAAAAGGAGTGGGAAACTGGTGGAGGGGAGGATGATGGTGATAATTAGATGCTCTTCAGCGTCACTTCAACAGTAAGACACCAGAAATAATTTTCAATTAGCTATTTGAATCATCTAGAATGATGTAAGTTCCTGAGCATTACACAACCGAGGTTGATTTATGGAGTTTTCCTGCAGCCTCTCTAGAAGCTATCTTAGCTTGCTAAGCTTGCTATCAGAAGGGTAAAGCCTTACACTCAATTTTACTCCATGTAGAGCATGAGGCAACAGAAGACAGAACGTCTTTGAGACTTACTTAAGCCTTCAATGGTTTGGGACAGCAGTACCGCACAATGGTTCAGGGGTGGGGCTCTGAAGTTAAACAGACCTGGAGTTCATTTCCAGTTCCCTCAAGTGCCGTCAAGTCATCTTGGGGGGCCCTCTTTTATGCCCCACTTAAACATACCACACAAAATGGGGATCATAGCACTTATCTCATGGGGTTGTTGTGAGGATCATTGAGAATCCAGGCACAGGAAGTCCCTTAGAAAAACTTACACTCATGTACAACGTTACAAATACTTCACAGCCTCTCTCAGAAAAATTTGATGGAGGTTTAATTTATCGATTTCCCTTTTTAATGATTGTGCACATTGGTAATTGCATTAGTAAGGACCCAGATTGATAGATGTGAGTGTTTCCAGTATGTTTATGCCTTTTCTTAGCTTTTTTTCCCCACATACCAGTCTTGAAAAATTAATAGACTTTATTTTTTAGAGCAGTTTTAGATTTGCAGGAAACTTTTTGAGCAATGAAGTTTTATCCTTTTCATTTAACTGAGTTGGAGTAAGAGTAAAAATAAGTGTGTAACTATATTCATCCATTGAAATCTTGTGACTGGACAGGTAGTTACTTTATCAACTATAAACATACAAGTTGAGTAAAAAAAAAAAAGCTGTGTGAAAACAGATCTTTACTGTGACTCTGTTGATTAAAAGAAAAAAACTTGTTGGGACTAGACTGGTGGCATAGTGATTCAGTTCGTGAGCTCTCCTTTGGCTGCCCAGGGTTTGCTGGCTTGGATCCTGAGCACGGACCTACACATCACTCATCAAGCCATGCTGTGGCAGTGTCCCACACACAAAATAGAGGAAGATTGGCACAGATGTTAGCTCAGGGACAATTTTCCTCAAGCAAATAAAGGAAGATTGGCCATGGATGTCAGCTCACATCCAATCTTCCTTACCAAAAAAAAAAAAGGTATATTTCAGTTAAAATTCAGGTTTTCTAGTAGTAAATTTGACTATAAGTCAAATTTTCATTGAACTATTGAGTCAATATTCTTTTTTTTTTTTTATTGGCGCCTGGGCTAACAACTGTTGCCAATCTTCTTTTTTGTTTTTTTCTGCTTTATCTCCCCAAACCCCCCCTGTACACAGTTGTATATCTTAGTTGCACGTCCTTCTAGTTGTGGGATGTGGGAAGCTGCCTCAACGTGACCTGATGAGTGGTGCCATGTCCGTGCCCAGGATCCGAACCCTGGGCCGCTGCAGCGGAGTGCGAACTTAACCACTGGGCCACGGAGCCAGCCCCCTGAGTCAATATTCTTATCTATTTTGTATGTTTTGAATAAGACTTCCACACTCTAAAAGTGACAGAGTAACAAACTGCTTATTGATTTCTGACCTTGGAATAAGCCCTTTGTCTTTACTGATTCTGACAAAGATTTTTGAATCCTGTTGGCTAAAAACTTGAAAAATATCAAAGTGCTTTCTGAGGGATTCTGGACATATTTCTGTGATGTCTAATAGTCTAGAAATTCTACTCTGTACCATACTCAGAGTACCACCTTATACTATGTTGAACCATACCATTACAAGACCTTATCATTCCATACAGTATTCGCATTATCTGTAGCGTCCTTACATAACCATGAGAGGATATTCTTTAGCAGTCTGAATTAGATAGGGTAATGTTTTAAACAAAACAGGATTTTATTTATATCCTTGTGTTTGCGTTTTCCTTCAGGACTGCTAATTTGGTTTTGAAATTACTTAGCCAATGATTTATTGCCATTTAGGTCATTGAAACAGAGTACAGCTGAGTTACAGCATTGGATTCCGTTGTCACAGAGGCCCACTTCCTAACTAGTGGTAATCTGCACCAGTGATATCATGATGTAGCCAGATCTTTATGTCAATTTAGTCAAAGTTGAATCCTATTCAAGCACAATTGTGTTGATTGATGAAGATGTCATATTGATTTTAAAAGGCTTTGTATATTCAAGGGCCATGATCCGTGCTATTGAAACTTAGCTCACAAGAGCCTCTTACATCCCATGGCTCCTAAGGTGACTCATCAGCCCAATGTTAGTGCTTCACAAAGTGCATTTCTGGTGTTGGCATTTCACCTATGTGCTAAATATCTGAGTCTTGGAAGTTGAAATTGCCTCGAGCTTCACAGGATCCTGTAGGCCTGAAAGAAAATTCAAGATGAGCCCTTTGGCAAATAAAAGAATAGATCATCAAAAAGAGAACAATTTTTTTTTTTGGAGAAATATAAGAGGAAACAGCTAAGCACTTCAGGGTCATCATAAATCATAATATCATGAGAAAAATATGTTACTAGTTATCATCTAAACCAGCTTCCAGGATACTGAGATGTATAAAGTCAGAGAACTTTTTTTCTCTCTCTGAGCAAGGATTTTACTGTGCTTTGAAGTCTTCTTACCGTTTAAAACAGGAGCATGCAAATTATCCCGGAGACTCCTGATCAATTCCATTTTGAGATAGTCTGCTTGTTTTTGGTTGTGAGCCCTTGTCTTATAGCTTCTTGTTTATTTTTACCCCAGAGAGATTCTAACACGTAAAAGAGAGGGGGAGGGAAAGAAGATTGCATAGGAAGAACACTCAGACTCTTTTAAGAAAGTTTCAACTAGGATCACAGGGAGCCTTTCAGCCAAAGTCTCCCAATAGAATAGTCCTACTTTACCACAGGAATGCACCTGCACTAGTACCCCTGCATGCTCGGTCATTGTTGAGAGCAGCCCAGGAGAAATGCGACCTTGGTGCAAACGTGGTGGGAATCCAGAGGAAAGACAACTGAGGCTGTCAGAAAACTAAGTCCCGCAGCAGGAGATCTTAGCAGTGCCTTTTCGTGGCCATCACACCCTAGGAGTCAGGGAGGTGTAGAGGGAAGAAGGGGGGATTTGGATTTACGTCCTGGCCCTGAGGAACCCTTAGCAGTTCCTGACCTTAGACAGCTTTGGGTAACCTATCTATAAAATGGAGAAATTCATGCATGTTTCATTTATTGTCATAGTTAAACGTATGAAAGGGGACGAAGGAAAAGGGAGAGAGAGAGAGAGGTTTGGAATTTCTAAGATATAGACATGGATATAAATAAACTTAGGAGAAATAAGTTAAGAGCTAGTCCATTGGGTTGGAATCTTGAGTCCACTTGTCATTAGTTGTGTGACCTTTTTTGTTTCCCAATGTCTGTGCTGTTTCCTTACCTGTTACATGGAGCTAAGAGGATGTCATGAGAACTGAATGAATTAATTTATGTAAAATGATTAGAGCCCTGAATGGTACATAATAAGTACCATACCTGTGAATTTTAATCCTATTATTGCTTGGACTATGCTTATTCAAATGCATATCATTTGGATTTTCTCATTTTATGACTTGGACTTCTTATTTTTACTATAATCTTTATGTTGACCTCCTCTCCTCTCTTCAATATCCTTTTCTTACTTGTGAAGGTTTTCTTCTCATAGATTTATCTGAGATTTCCTTTAAGGAGGAAGATTCCCCAAGCTGGTGGTCAGCTGGAGTATAGCAATGGAGCATTTTCCAAGGGTCATTTGCTTCAATCTGCCCTCTGTACTCTCAGTTCATCAGGTTATGTAAGTGTAAGTATAAAAGATCATCCCTTCTTGTTCTCTCAGCTTTGTTCTTCAGGAGATTGCACTAGCTAAGGATATGACAGGCAGGCAATGTGAAACTTTAACAGAGGACCACCCCGCCACTTAACTGGAGCGATTTCATGCTTCAAAGCTCACGTCCAGGTTGATTTCGCAAACATTCATTCCTCTTTTACCTTGGTTTAAAAACTTAGTGATCTTGAGCTACTCAGTAGGGAATGGAATTTAGATCAGGCAAAATTTCCGATAAAAGGTGATGAAAGTAAAACAACGACAATGGATTTTTTTTCTTCCCCCAAGAAACGACTTCAGGAGAGTTGTTAAAAAAGAATGTCAGTTGTCTCGGAGCTTTCAACTCATCTTGGGGAAGTTAGTTATCATGTTTATCCTTGAAAAAATGATTGGTTTGAGAAGGTGACATGTCAAGCCTTGGAACTATGTGGAATGCAACATTCTGATCTGGAGAGTAATGAGTTGAAGCCATATCTCATTCTCCTTTTTCACTCAACTGCAGCAAGAATTTGGAGTCTATAGGACAGGACGGCACCCTGGAGTACAGCTTGCAGACTTCAGTGACATTGAGCTCATAAATGGCTCAGCTGGCATCTCAGGCAGGGAGTATATGAACCAGGCTCAGATGCAGCTGATGATTTGATGTCCAGATGTGACGAAGGGAGGGAAGGGGGGTTTAAAGCATCAGCAACAGCTAATTGTAAGGAGAACGATAGCCAGGGAGAGACATTAAAGAGAAACACAGCGAGATGACAAGGCAAGTTGGAGGGGGCAGGTATCCTTCATCTCCTGTGAAAAGCCCCCACAGCAGAAAGATGAATTAATGCTGTCAGAGCTGTTATCCATTCCATCAGCTTTATTAGATGCTAGAAAGCTACCTGTCACTTTCTTGGCTGCATGCGGTGGTACAATCCTGGCTTCTTTTCCCCAATGCCTTGCAAACATTTTCTAGGGTCTTTTTTTTCTTTGAAGCAGCTCTAATATTTGTTTCAATCACAGGTAGATCCATCATATGCATTTAATTTAAAAAGTCATAACAAGCAGAATTTCTGTTCAACATAAAGAGCTCATAAAACAAATGCTACTATTTATCAACTCTAATGGATTTTTGTAAAGGTCTTATTCGAATAAAGAATAAAAATCCAATGATGGTCTTACAATAAATATTCAATACTTTACTGCCTATTTATGGGGTAATCTTGCCTTCCCACGATATATGGCTGTTCAGACTTAAATCGTGGTCATGTGGTTTACTTGCCAGGAGATGGCAATAGTGGTCTATTTCCATGGTAAGACTTAACAAAAGATTTCATTCCACCAAAATTAAACTGAGTACCCAAATGATTGGGATTTCCAATTCTGTTTTCCAATGCAAAATTATCTATTTTAAATTCTTGAATTATTAAGTTGTTTCTAATCATGCACAGCCTGATTTTTACCAAAAGCATTGTCATGACAGCTTTCTGAAGACCCCAAAATAATCATTTTGCTCTCCTGGAAGCGATAACATAATTTTGAAAAAAATTTACACATACAATCAGAAATTTTATAAAAGCCAAAGGGAATGAATTAAAATGGAAAGTTATGACAGTTAATGCTTAGGCAAGGATCACTGCATCTTTAGGTAAGAATCCAGTCAATATCCCTTGAATTTATTGCTTAGGTCTTTAGCCCTTTGTTTGAGATCAGGTCAATATTTTTTCTGTCAAAGTTCGAGGTGATAGTGTCACCATTAGACCTGAGTAAGGCTGAAATGTGAGGGAAGCTATACAGCTCTTTCCATCGAAAGTGTATTTTACTTGACATTGAGAGCCACAAAATCTCACCCTTTCCTCTTTGTTTCAGCTCCTAGGAAGCTCAGGCATAATTGTCTTTAGCAAGAGTTTC
Source organism: Equus quagga (assembly GCF_021613505.1). Taxonomy (NCBI): domain Eukaryota; kingdom Metazoa; phylum Chordata; class Mammalia; order Perissodactyla; family Equidae; genus Equus; species Equus quagga. The sequence goes on from NC_060270.1 coordinate 43,901,928, forward strand.
ATGAAATAGTTTTACTTTTCATCCTTTTTTTAATTAACATCTTTAAAATTGCGCTAATGTTTCCGTTTTATTATACTGTACTTTCATTTTAATCCATGTTGAATCTCTTTTGGAAATACATGTGAGTTAAGTTCATGAATGCAACAAACCTGTGTGACCACTCTTGATAATAATGGCCATTCTTTGTGGTGGTTTGTGGCTCTACCCATAGACTGCATAACAATTTTCTTCAAAACAACCACAACAAGAAAGTCACCTTAATTTTTTGTTGGGATATGCAAGATGCTATTTCTCAGTAGGGTGTTTTTTTTAAAATATCCACATCTAGGGTATTTTTTAATGAAATTATTTTCAGTTTGTTTCTCTTAGTATTCTTTTTTAAATTGCTATATTCAGGTCATTTTGTTCCAGTATATTGCAAGCTCGCAGTCTATTGCACGGTCTTTGCAAATGGGTTCCGTGTGGTTCTCGAGGATTCCATGTGAAGCACTTTTAGCCACTTTGAAGTAAAGTAAAACATTATTTAATAAATTGCGATGCCACAATGATTAAAAATGATAGTATGTTATGGAAAGACACATTTATTAAGTGATATCTATGATGACAGTGTTGGATCCTAGCTTTTTTAAAAACAAGTATGAAATGTTAAAATTAAATTTCCATGGTAGAGCATTAGTTGAGTTGTCATATGTGATTAAAACAATTTTATCAAGAATGGTTCCTACGTGATGCACTTGATAATTTATATCTGCTTGATTGCAAGGGTATGCTGACAAACTCATAATGGAATATTAAAATTAATTATATGACTTTGGAGGTGACTTGAATTTAAGGTGATTTTCTTTTTGTTTTTAATCTTTGATTGGACTTACTGTCATAACAGAAAATCAAGTCAAGAGCTCATGTGTTGTTTATAGCAGATGACGTTTGTAAGCTGAGCCAGTCCTGGGGCCATTTGTCTCTCCCCACTCTTCCTATTCTAGTCTTTATCACGCAGGGACTGGCTCCTGGAGGCTGCGTCTCCTAGTCTCCCGTGTCAACTGATTCAGCTAATGGGAGGCAGTTGTGGGAGTTCAAAGGGTGGGAAGAAGGAAGAAGCTGGAATTCCTTCTTCGGGCAGTGTCTCTGGCACTGGCTGGATCTCCTCTGTGGTGAGCTCGCCTTCTGCCAGCATCCTTTGCTACTCTACTCTGGGGGTTTCCTTCCTCCTGAGCCCTCCAGCTCGTGGTGTCACAGGGGCTTCTTCCTGTCACTCATCTCTGGGCTGCCTCACTGTACCTTGTTTGTTTTCTCAGCTTCTTTCCTTTTTTTAAGATTGGCCCTGAGCTAACATCTGTTGACAATCTACCTCCCTTAAAAAAAAAAAATCTCCTCAAAGCCCCAGTGTATAGCTGTATATCCTAGTTGTAAGTCACTCTAGTTCTTCTATGTGGGATGCAGCCACAGCATGGCTTGATGAGTGGTGCTAGGTCTGTACCCAGGATCCAAATCTGCGTACCCCAGGCTGCCAAAGTGGAATGTGCAATCTTAACCACTCAGCCATGGGCCTGGCCCCTTCTCAGCCTCTTCATCACCTGTGTCACCAATTTCTTGCATTCAATGCTCTCGGTTATAAAAATCTGAAATGGTTTCTATTTTCCTGGTAGATCTTGACTAAATTATAATATTTAGTATTAGAGACACTTTTTTTTGGTCAGTATTGTGGAGTCAATTCCTACTCCTAGTGACCCCGTGTGCAGCAGAGCAGAACCCTGCCTTGTCTTTTTGCAGCATCCTCTCACCTTCCAGTTCTGTATCAGACAATACTCCACTGCTATTTGTAGGGTTTTCATGGCCAGTTTTTTCAGAAGTGAGTGGCCAGGTCCTTCTTGCTAGTCTGTTTTAGTCTGGAAACTCCACTGAAACCTGTCCACCACGGGTGACCCTGCTGGTATTGGAAATACTGGTGGCACAACTTTCAGCAACACACAGCAACACACAGCCACCACAGTGTGACAACTGAAAGATGGGTGGTATAGTTCCCTGACTGGGAAATGAACCTGGGCTGCTGCAGTGAGAGTGCTGAATCTTAACCACTAGACTACCGGGGCCGGCGAAAATACACTTAGCATGGAAATATTCTGTGTATCTCAGTGTTATTCTAAGTTTTTTAAAACTAGTTTTCAAATCAGCTTAAATTTATTTATAATTTACATCTTACATCCTGAGTGCCAGATTTCATGACTCCTATGTTTTTGAATAATACTATATTGTACTGGAACCACAAGGACGTTGGTAGGAAGAAAATAGCAAGAGAGTGGAGGAGAAAAAAAAGTAAACATAACTCAAAGAGTGCAATGTTTTTTAAAAAATGAACTATAGAATTTAATGGGATTTTAGAACATCATGTATTTCTTCAAGTGTTTTACACAGAATATTAATTCTACTGTATTTTGATGTTACGTGGGGCAAAATGCACCATAGTCAACCACCTTTGGGAAACAAAGGGCTCACCAAAACAGAATAGCTTTGTAAAAATAGCATTGCCTCAGAGAATTTAATTTACTGAAGAGCGTCGTGACTCTTCAGAAGATTCATCTATTACCTCAGCTCATAGACATCATTGATTTCAGGACGCACTCATTTATTTATTCTTTCAACAAACATTTACTGACTACTTAATAAGTATTAAACACTGTTAGAGGGTTTGGAGATACAAGAGTAAAAACAACAGAAAAACAAAATCTCTGCCTGATTTCTAGTGGGAAGAGATAGACAACAAACAACTAAGTAAGTAAACCACCCAGTCAGTCAGATTGTGATAAGTGCTATGAAAAATAATAAAGTAGGGAAAGGGACTAGAAAATGCTGAGGCCAAGGCAAAGAGTCTCGCTTTTAAACATGGTGGTCAACCAAAGTCTCCAGTGAGCAAAAGGTGTGCGTCTCCTGGCTACGAGATAGATAAGTGTTTCATGTGGATGGTACAGCAACCGCTAATCCTCTGAGCAGAGTGTACCTGGGATTTTTGAGGAACAAAGAATTTCCCAGTGTTCAGGAGGCCAGTACATTTTAAGAGACATCATCAATTTAGGAAGAGCTTTGGGAGCAAAGATTTAAAAGAAAAACAAAACAATTCTGCTGTATTCCACATACACACATTTTTTTAAGCTAACTGACTGTAGCATACCTTTGTCACTGCATGCCACATTTTTTTGTTGGTTTAAGGCAAAGATTTTTTTCACGGACAGCATCTAAAATTTCTTCTGAACAACTTATGGCCAGTAGTTGTAGTGTATAACATCGTGCTGACATGCTGGTTTTCATTATTTTGGCTTGTGTTTGGACCTTCCGTAGGACTGACAAGATAGTCTGCACTTACGTTGAGGAATTCTTGGATTTTGTTCTGCATTTTTTATTTAGGTGCACTTTCAGTTTCATTTTCTTCCTTAATTTAATTACATATTGCTGGAAGTTAAATAGCTTCTGTTCAAAGGCAGTTGGAAGCTTTTGATATCTAAGTTCACAGATGCCCTTCAGAGCTTGGGGGCCAGTCACATCAGTTCTTCCTGGCTTTGAAATGCCTCTGGTTGGTTCCAGTGTTTGCTTCGTTTGCCCCAACAGTCTGTGACTGCCAGTTCACAACTTCATCCTCTATCCGGAAGCTGAAAAACTTCTCTCGACATTGATTGGGAGGTGCTGCCCCTCTAGAGAAACTTGAAAATGTGAATGAAAAAGAATATATTTGATTCCAGAACCCATTTTGCATGAAACACTTCAGGGGGCCAGTGCTTTGTGGAACACACTGAGAGAACCATTGATCAGGTTGAGTCTTAATTTTTTTGAATTTAACAAAAAATTTTCATAAATAACCCCTGAATATATTATCTTAGTATATGATATAAATATTGTAGACGTGCATAAGACAAAATACGAAAGTCTCCCATTGCTGCTGGTCCCACTCTGGCTCCTTTTCCCAGAGACAGCTCTGTGAACAGTTGTGTGTGTTCCTAGGAGCCCTCTTTCTACGCATTTACAGGTCGATATGTGTATATGTTCTACATGTGATGCATGCACAAATGCACAGAGATAAGCAGACAGAGGTTTAAAAATATAAATATGGAAAATCTAAATATAATTTTTACATAACATAAGTTAAAAATATAAATATCCACATTGTTTCTGATTAGTTTTGTTTACATATGCTTCAGAAATCATTCCGTGTTGTTGCATATTGATGTATCTGATTTTTCAGTATGACCTCATGTGGATATAACAGAAATTATTTAACCTTTCCTCAAACAATATTTAGGTCATTTACATTTGGAGGGAACATTGTTTCAGGGAACATCTTATAATTATATCTGTTCATAAATGTAGAAGTAGGTGCTATTTAAAAATGATAGACGTCTAGGAGCAGAATTATTACAAAGTATATGTGCATTTTTGGATGCAATAGAAAGCTGCCAGGCTGTCTCCAGTAGATCCCATGGGCTCCACTCATACTAACAATGCATGACAAGGACAGTTTCTCTGAATCTTCCCCATATTTATTCTTCCATGTTTAATTTTGTACTATTTATTTTTTTGCTAATTTGATGGGGGGAAATCTCATTTCTTTCACTAGCATTTCTCTGATTTCTTGACACATTGAATACTTTTTCATTTCTTCTTCTGTGAATGTCCTGTTTGTATTCTTTGCCCATTTTTCTATTGGGTAGTTTTCTTCTTTTTAAAATTGATTTATTGGAGTTTTTTTTCATAGAAATTAATCTGTTAACTAGGATATAAATATTTTTACCCAAGCCATCATTTGTCTTTTAACTTTGTCAGTTATTTCTTTCTCAAGGAAGATTTAAATTTTATAAGGTAAAATCACTATCATTTTCTTTTTGTATTTTATGGGTTTGTGTGTGACATCTCTTTAACCCACCTAGAGGTTAGTTTTTCATTTATTACATGAAACAGATTGCATTAGTTAGGGGACACTGCTACTGAGGCCATTAGATTTAAAAAATATATGAGTTCAAACAGCATAGAAGTTCGTTTTCCAGTCCTGGGACAGCCCAGGTAATTCAAGCTAATGATGGCTAGAGGTGAGAGGTGGGCAGCTCTTATCGTGTCCCCCCTAAACTCACATGTGGGAGCCCTAACCCCCAACATGGTAGTATCTGAAGGTGGGACCTTTGGGGTGTAATTAGGTTTGGATTAGGTCATGAGTGTGGAACCATCATAATGGGATAAGTGTCCTTACAAGAAAAGGAAGAGGGAGATCTCTCTCCCCTCTCCGCTTGCATGCACTGCGTAGACTATGTGAGCAAACACGGCAAGAAGGTGGCCATCTGCAAGCCAGGAAGCGAGGGACCTCACCTAGAACCAAATCTGCTGGCACCTTGATCTTGAACTCCCCAGCCTCCAGAACTGTGAGAAATAAATTTCTGTTGGTTAAGCCACAAGTCTACAGTATTTTGTTACAGCAGCCTGAGCAGACTAGGACAATAGCTTGGTTCACAGAGAGATTTGGGAATCCAAGCCAACTCTCGCTCTGCTGGTTTCCAAATGTGGTTTGTAAGGTCTGCCCTAGTGTCATTTCTATCACAGGCAGTGTGAGGGAAAGGATAAGGGAGGAGGATGTGTGAATTTTTCTGAGCTGAATCTGGAAGTGTAACCTGTTACTTCTCATATGCCATTCTCCAGAACCAGGCACAGGGTCCTACTTCATTCCCCAGAAGAGGATATGGATTTAGGCATCCTCTGCCACAGAATTCAGGTTTGTTTTGCTTCTGTAAAATGGTCCTTTATTGACTAGGCCAAACTTTCTGACTTGAAATACTACCTTTACCATGAATTATATTGACATATATATACGATCTGTCAGGGACTCTGCTGTCAACTGTTTGTTTATTTCTACATGAATTTCGTGAGGTTCTATTTCATGTACCTTATAACTGTTTTCATGTGTCGTTGTTCATTTTCTAAATGTTTTTGACTATTTACGTGAGTCATCTGTTCTAGATAATCTTTTGAATTGTTAGTTTTCATAAAAAGTATTTTCTTTTGATTGAGAGGGCTTTGAATTTCTAGATTAATTGGGGAAAATAATTTCAGATTATTGAAACACTCCATCTAGCAACATGCGTGTATCACTTAGAATTTCCTTAAGTTTTTCAGTTTTATTGATATTCTCAAGGATCAACACTTGGTTTTATTCATCAATCTATTACTTTCTTCTCTCATTTAATATATTTTGCTTTTACCTTTATTACTTCTCTCATCTACTTTCATTAGATTTTTTTGCAATATTTTGAATTTATTGTGGTATTTCTCTCCTATCATTGAGTTGTAGTTCAAAATGTCTTGTTCGATGATTAATTTCATTTCACACATTTTTATATTTGCTTTCATTGTCATCCATTTATACATATTTTTATTTTTTACATTTTGATTTACTCTTTAACCCAAGGGTTTTTTTCTTTTTAATTTCTTTGGATTTTGTATTGGTTCTATCACATTTTATCAGGAATATTATTTGTGTTGTGGAAATTTATTGAGATTTTCTTAGTGATCTAGTACATGGTCTTTTTAAAAAAATGTTTTACATGTGTTTTAGAAGAACAGGTACTTTTTGTTGGATATAAAATAGGGAGTTGTTTAATGGGTATAAATTTTCAGTTATGCAAGATGAATAAGCTTTAGAGATCTGCTGTACAACAAAGTGCCCATATTTAATAATACTGTTTGCACAATTAAAATTTGTGAAGAACCTAATTTCATGTTAAATGTTCTTACCACAATTAAAAAAAATAACTTTCTCTATACATCAATTATGATTATATATTTAAATTATTCTTTTCACCTGTATTCTTAATTATTTTGAACAATTTAATTTGCTAAATTTTGAGAGAGTTTTATTTAAATCTCTGGCTGACTGTACAGTTGTTCCAGTTTTTCTTTCCCTTCCATGAGTGTTTTGTTCACACACTTAGAAGCTGTTCGTTAGATGCTTGACGACTCATGACTATTGAATTGTTTTGGCTGATGGTATATTTTACGAGGGTGAAACATAATTTTTGTTACTATATATTTTGAATTATATTTTATTTGATAATAATTAACATAATTAATTAGATACATATTTTGCTTTTGCTATTACTTTTTTGATGTTTATATATATAGTTGCATTTTCAGTTTTAATCATTCTGTGTCACTTTGTTCTATCATGTATCTGATCGACAGCTTAGAACTGGATTTTTTTTTCTAACCAGTGTTATTCTTTGTCTTTTCTAGGGGTAACTTAATCCATTTTTATTAACTGTTAATCTATTTGGGCTTATTCAGTGCCTCTCTTATTATGATTTCTATTTCCTGTGCTTTTTTGTTGGTGGTGCTTCATCCCTTCTTGTCCTTTGTTGGACTTTAAAGAAGAGAGATTTCTTTTATACTGTCCTTGTAGTGGATTGGGAGTTATACATCCTAATTCTGTTCTTTTGGTGATCACCCTTGACATTTTAGTACATATATCTAAACTTAGAACCCTGTGTTAAAGATGAAGGAGTCAAGGGCAGAAAGTGTAAATGATTGTTCCTATGTTACTCAGGCGATAGATGTGAATCAAAAACCTTAATCTCCTTAGGTTCAAACTATATTCTTCCCTAAGTCTCATCCTTTTCAAAATATTTGGCACAATGTATCACACTTTCTTTATTATGCTTTGTCCTCTCTTGATATGTCAGCAACTATGTTGGTCGAACGGTGGTCTTATGCTGCCCTCATGACTTTTACCAAGCTACAAACTTGGCCAGAGATGGTACATTCTTTGTTAGAACAATACCTTTCTTCAGTCAAAGAAAAATAACAATGAAAAATATGATCATTTATTGAGCTCTCTTCTATTGCACAGAGGAAGAAGATATTCTTGCCATAAAGACCTCACACATAGCTTACTGGAGTAGAGAAACAATTGAATAGAAAAGGTAATAGCCCAGAGATTTTAAATATGTTGAAATGTAACTCCTTGCTGCTCAAAGTGTTGTCCATGGAGCGAAGCTTTCTAGAAATGCAGAATCTCAGGCCGGACCTCCTGAATCCCTGCAAGATCCTGGTTGATTCACATGCACATTAAAGTTTGAGAAACACGGCTACAACTAATCTTGTTTGCATTGTTTCCTTACATCTAAGAAGACCAGAGAAAACAATTGCAGGCCATCTCTCAAAATGTATACAGGGGGCTCAGCCCGGTGGCATAGTGGTTAAGTTTGTGTGCTCTGTTTTGGTGGCCAGGGGTTCGTGGGTTCAGATCCTGGGCACAGACCTATGCACTGCTCATCAAGCCAGGCTGTGGCGGCACCCCATATACGAAATAGAGAAAGATTGGCCCAGATGTTAGCTCAGGGTCGATCTTCCTCACAAAAAGAAAAAGCAGAAGTATATAGGACTTTATTACATATAGTTGTTCATGTCTAGATTCATGATTTTTATAGTACTCTTACCTTTTTTCTATTTTTTTCATTACTTTTATCATCTTCTGTAACTATATGAAACTTAAGCACCTCCTTTTTGGTATAAGACAGAATGTAAATTCTTCAGAGAAGTAGTTCTTTGTGATTAAGTACTATCCAGTCACATTTTTTCTCTGTATATTACTTGCTTTTTCAGTTTTTGGGGTGGGAGTGAATAGATTCATTCAGGTGTCACTTTTCCAGGGTCTTGCAACCTGGATGATTTCACACACCTCAGCTAGAACCCCGCCAGTCCTCTCAACAAAGATACTAACTTAGCAACCTGCCATCAGTACTCTCCAAAGGCTGTTTCTTAAGGGGTGTTTTTTCCGTAACTAGAAATGATCTGAATACAAGGCTGAAGAACATTCTGAACTGGCTTTGTACATCATTCTTTGGTGAGAGTGCATTTTCAAAATTATCAAAATGACATAGAAGCATTATTACATATACTTTCTCATTTTGAAGCACTCATAGATGCTCACAGAATTAAAAAATGTTGAGTGAAATTGTATGTAGCTTAATTCAAAACAATAATGAAATGATTTTACACTTGCTTTCCAAATCTATTCCACCTTTCTAGGCAGCTAAAAACTATATCTCCACATGATGCTTTCTGTGATGATTGTAGTATTTCTGAATATCCATAGAGAAAAAAACCACCTGTTTGGTTAATTCACCATGAACTACTTCAGTGTTTTTTTTTTGGAGGAAGGTTAGCCTTGAGTTAACATCCGCCACCAATCCTCCTCTTTTTGCTGAGGAAGATTGGCCCTGAGCTAACATCCACGCCCATACTCCTCTTTTTTATATGTGGGACCCCTGCCACAGCATGGCTTGATGAGTGGTGCTAGGTCCATGCCCAGGATCTGAACCAACGAACCCTGGGCTGCTGAAGTGGAGTGTGCGAACTTAACTGCTACGCCACCACGCAGGCCTCATACTTTAATATTTATTTTATTATCTTGAATTTATAATTATTTAACTCCAGATTTCTTTTTTGTGTCTTGTTTACAGAATTTGATTGAAAACTCCTTCAGTCCAGGAGGATGTTATTTTGTACTGTTTTGTCTTATACCTAAAATTTTTTCAGAGATGCTGTTGGAAAACCTCTGTGGCTCATCACTAATTAAACCTGCTTCTCAAACTTTTTTCACCAAAGTATTTTTAATGAAAAAGGAATAGAAAAGATTATTTCTGAGGATTTGGGGGCTAACTGAAGCAGGGGCTAGAACTTGAAATTTATTTCAAGAGTTTTATAGTCTTATTCGGTCCTAAAACTTTGTGCACGTTTTGCATTTTACTTCATAACATATCCGTTTGTGTAGTTTTTGTTCTCAGACCATATTAAAATGAATGTTCCAGAAAAGAAGATATGCTTGGGCCACAGCTTAGCTTTCCTCACGGCCATGGCTATAGAACCAGCAGTAAGTAAGTTTTCTCCATTTTAGAATGCACAGGAATCAAAGAGAACTTAGACTCTTTTCCTGAAGATTCCAGGCCTCCTGTAGTCTTGCCTCAGTTCACAAAATTCCTACCTTTTCCCTTTAGAAAGTACCTTTAGCTATAGCCAACTATATTAGTTTCTTAGGGCTTCCAAAACAAAGTACCACAAACTAAGTAGCTTAGAAAAACAGAAATTTATTTTCTCACAGTTTTGAGGCCAGAAATCCAAAATCAAGGAGTTGGCAGGGCCACGCTTCCTCTGAAATCCATGGAAGAAGGCTCCTAACTTGTCTCTTTTAGCTTCTTATAGCCACAGATATTCCTCGGCTTGTGGCAACATAGTTCCAATCTCTGCCTCCATCTTCAAAACATCTCCCCTCTATGTCTGTCTGTCTTTATGTCCAAATGTCTCCTTTTTATAAGGACATCAGTCATATTGGATTAAGAGCCCACCCTAATATATTGATTTTAACTTGATTACTTCTGTGAAGATCCTATTTCCAAATAAAGCCACAACCTGAGGTACTGGGGGTTTGGACTTCAACATATCTTTTTTTGTGGGGGGAGGGACTAAATTCAATCCATTACACCAAATGAGCCTCCCTCTTTTCCCAATATACCCCATGTGTTTTTCCATCCAGGTAGACTTGCCAAATTTAACCAATAGAAATACAGGGGCCTCATTTAAATTTGAATGTCAGATAAATAACAAATAACTTTTAGTATAAGTATGTCCTAAATAGTGTATGGTGCATTCTTATACCAAATTTTGTTATCCTTATTTATTTAAAATCTAAATTTATCTAGGAATCTTGGTTTTTATCTGATAATCCTGCTTCCAAGTTTTTGCTTTCCTGAGTTTGGTGAAACCATGTTTCAGAACTCCCATTCTGGCTCTTCCAGATTTGCTCACAGGCCCCCTATTCCCAGGATTCCCTGATCTCTCCATCTGAAAGTCATCTCTTCTTCTTCCTAATCTACACTTCACCTGCTATATTTACCAGATTCCCCCTTGTATTAAAATTATTTATATATTTATCTTGTTTACCTTATTCAATAGAAGCTATTTGAGGGTCAAAGGTTTTTATGCTTCAATTTTCTATCATATTCAGCATCTGGCTCAGCTCCTCCGGATGGTGAACACTCAGGGAAAAAAACCCTTTTTCTTATTTGATTTGGCTTGCTAAAGTAAAACAGCAGCAGCTCCTAATAATGAGGAGAGAGAGAAACATATGCAAACAAATGCCTCCCAGGCAGTGGAACTCTGAATCTTTAACAAAATTCTTCCTGTTTTCTAAAGAGCTGCCTCCTCAGCAAACCGCCGGTTTGACCTACACTAAAACTTCATCATCACGCAGAGACTCCCCATTTCCTTGATTTATTATAAAGGATTAAAGTGCTCACTGGTATTTACTTTTGGTGATTTATGCCTAGATTATATTTACAGTCAGTGTGGAAGAAATATTGAAGGGTGTATTCATACCAACATTTTTCAGAAACAGCCTGGCTGAGTGTGGGTTGCCGTGCATAATAGAAAGTAGGAGAACAGACTCATTTTCAATAGGAGGAATCCTGCTCGGTACTAATTGAGGGATGGAGATGCTCTTTATTCATTCTTTCATTTATTCAGCCAAGCAACAGGTCATTATTCACTGAGTTAGTTAACAAACACTCTTACGTGGGCATGAATTAGATTATGCCTTTAAGGCCTTTATCATAGTTGATACTTGTACAATTAAAATCCAGTGGAATTCTTTTGTATTATTCATACCAAGGGACAGAACAAATATTTTCCTTAAATTGTAATTTAAAATCTTAATATTTAAAGAATGCTCTTTTTCCTAAACTGGTAAACTATGGGTCACTGGTTCGTCCAACACTAACAGGTATATACCATCCCCTACACTTGAAAAAAAGAAAACAGTTTCTGTCCACAAATAAGGTTGGAAAATACCAGATTAAAGAGGCTTCTTTATTGCAGAGCTTCTTATATATTTTAATATATCAATGTGCTTATGTAATATCAGGTCTAATCTTTGTGTGCTTTACTTATCAATATTCTTTGGGAAGCAAAACCATCTTACACAGGCTTTCATTACAAACTTCTATTTTGAGGTCTAAGGCTTGATTTGTATGTATAAATCAATATGATAATTTATGCCATAACAGCTTCTTTCATTGTAATTATCATCTTCTAAATGTCAGCTTAGCAAACTTTTTTCTTCTTTCAAAAGAATTATGTGCAAGATACGTCAGTTAATGTGTTCACAGTTAATGTGTCAGTCACAGTTCAGTTAGGCAGGCAGAAGCCCTGTGAGCACTGTGAAATAAGGAATTTATTGTACAAGGCTGGCTCTCACAGTTGTGGGAGTCGCTGGGAATGAGTGCATGCAAGGAGGAGTTAAAAGATCAAAGAAAAGTCGCTAATAGGCCTTCTAAACTGGAGCCATCCGGTTGCTGGAGTGGGACAACAGGAAGAGCTGGTAGAGAGGCCTATGGAAGGCTGTTTTTTGTGTGTCCGTGATCACTGTTGGTCAGCAGGATCAGCAGGTAGGAAGGAGAGCTGGATATGGAGTGAGGGTGAGCAAGGACAAGTTGGAATCTGCTGGCCCCTTGGAATCTCTATTTTGCACGTCTAATCATGGTGACTTTCAAAATTTATTGGCAGCTGCTTTCCTTCTGCCTTGCAAACCTCACACAGGCTTTCTTTCTTGGCTAACTCCAATAAGAACACAACACAGAAGGAGAGTGTGGGAAAGGTAGTTCCAGCTCAGGTAAACCAACACAGAATAAAGCCACACAATGGGATTTGGGATGCATTCCTGAATTCCTCTCAGAAAACTATGCATTGCATCTTGTGTCAAAGTTCTAGTCCTAGCTGTGTCAGTAGCTCTCTCAGTAGTGTGATCTTGGGCAAGAGACTTGACACTTTTAGCTTAAGTTTCCGCATTTACTAAATGAGGGGAGCCATAGGGTCTCTCTCACCTTTAAGATTTGAAAAGAATTGTGGGAATCCACAGCTCACCCAGGCATACAATACATTAACATCTATTTTATAGAAGCACAATAAAGATTATATACTCCTATTATATTATGAATGTAGCAAAAACTAGATAGAAGTATGGAAAAATTCATTAGCTTTTGCCAGGAGCTAAATATTTATTTGGTCCTATTCAGTCCTGCCAGGACCAAAATAAGAAGTAAGGAGACATTGACTATATTCTGTAACCACGAAGACAAGTTTAAAGAAAAAAAAAATTATTCCATTTCATTGCAATCAGGAGGGTTTTAAAAAATATTTACTTCCCAATGCCATTTCTCCCCAAATTATTATACGTTGTATTTTTTCTAAGAAGTTCTAAGTGATTGGTTTTTCTCGCTTTGCAATTTCTTCAGTGTGTTATAAGAGATAAAACTTGCTTCATTGGTAAAGTTAATTTCTATGTGAATTTAAATGATTAATAGAGGAAATAGTTTGAATACTAAATGAGATTGCTTTTTCTGTAATTAAAGAGCATGTATTTTTAACGTTTCTTTTGTCAAACATTTATGAGGCACTCACTATGTGCCAGTCACTCTGCTAACACTGATAATACAGATGTTCAAAGAAAGGCAAGAGACAGTGTAGCTCGGTGCACACACATCCACACAGATCATTTCAGTAGGAGGAACTGGATTCTCTGATAGATTTAGTCACACAATCCTATGAGAGCACAGAAGAAAGCCAGGAAGGACATCTTTGAGGAGGCAGTAGATGAACTGAGATGATTTTTCTCCTTTTGGCTATGTTTGTTTGTTACAGTTTAGTAAAAGGAGGTAGGCTGATGAAAGGAAGAGAATATGAAAGGGAAATCTAGTCACAAACATCAAATGAGAGGAGCGTGGAGAGACACGGCTCCTTGTTGCATTGTGTGCCGGGCACTGGGATGTGCGCCTTATTTAATCACAGGAAAAAACCCATGAAGCAGAACTATTAAGTTATTTTGTGAATGTCAGAGGGGAGGAGGCAAGAATCCAGGCTGGAGTGATATGAGGAGCCTGGGATCTTCTTGTGAAAACGCTGGGGCTTGTTTTCTGACGGAGGAGATACAGACATGTTTAGCACTCATTTCGCACAGTCAGATTTGTGTTTTAAAACTTTCTGACAGATGTTTGGAGGATGAATTTGAAATGGGTAAGAGTTGTAGGGGTGGGAACCAACTAAAATGTAATAGCAATAAACCAGACCTCCCTCAGGAAAGTGATGGAAGAAATGGAGAAAGAATGAATTTAAAAAAATATTTTAAAAGCATTTTGTTACATAGTATGACCGAAAACATTGGGCTGTAGGGAAATCAAGTTTAGTCATCCTTTTCACTATTAAAATAATTATGGACTTATAGACTAAATAACTTGTAAATTCTAACTGAAACCTGATTGTAGTTTCAGGCATTTTTTTGGAGTTTTGTTCCTCAATCTATGTACCATCAAGTTTCAAAGTAGCTGAGCAAACATAGTTTGTGTCACAGATAGTATAAGTAGCCAATCCTATATCTTTTGTCCTTTTATTCATCATTAAAAGAACAGTAGTGGAGTGCAATTCACACAGAGAAAAATAAAATATTTCATTCCCCAGTATTTCTGGTATTTACAGGTGGCCATGTGACATAAATCTGTCTAATGAGATAAGTGGGAACCTACTGGGATTTCTGGGAAGACTTTGTTGCCTTGATAAATCTACCACATTTATTTTCTTGCCTATAAACCAGTTGCAATGGCCAGACAGACAGTAGCCATTTTGTGACCACACATCAAGAACGGTAAAGTAGGAAGACCGAACGTGTGTAGCAGTGCTGGCTTTCCAAGCCCAGGCCTCTTGTTATTTGAGAAAATAAATCCCTTTCCCGGTTAAAACACAGTTTTACGGGTTTTATTATGTATAACTGAATGCCTCCTGACTTCTTGTTACAATTTTATTACCTTTCCCAAAAGGCAAATCAGAAAAAGCAGACTCAGGAGGAGATGGCGGTACGTTAGTTATCTCCTAAATTCAGCCAGTCAACTCAACTTGACATTCTCCAAGCAACTGAATATTCTTTGGGTGAGAGAGGAGCACTTTGTGAAAAATGCAAACATTAGTTTTTCCAGAAGGTGTAATCTTTTGGCCACTTTTATAACCAGCAGATTGTAGAAGGAAGATAAGAAAAGCTTTTGGCTCACTTTGTGGACTTATGTTTAACAGGAAGAAGAAAAGACTTGAGGAAGTAGCCTGAAAGGAAAGGCCAGAAATGACTTAAACATCCACCAGGAAAGATTGAATTCTACTACTTACTCAGAATGGTGTCAAGACATGTGCCAATAGGTAATGTAGAGAATGAGATCAGAAAGCTAGCCTGCTTTTTTTCTTGAACTGGAAAGAATATATTCCAAGCAAGCAGTTGACCGCAATTATCTCACACAATTCTCTTAAAAGACCTTGAGGCATGGACTTTCCTTGAAGATCATTTTCCATTTTTCATTCAATTTTATTTTAGCAACATTTTAAAGCATGTCTCAAAGGTCACAAGCAAGAAACCATCACCAATGGCTTAGGTCCAAAGTGAAACCCACTCTTTGCTGTAGATTAGAATATGCTACTCCTCAGTAGGAAAACTATGTGAAAAACTGCCAGGAGAAACTCAATCAGGACAAACTTAAGGAATTTGAACTGGAAAAAAACTTGTTTAAAAGACACAGGTAAATGGGATCTTTTCAACAATGGTGTGGGAACTATTGGACGTCACTCGCAAAGAAAAGAATCTGAACATAGACCTTCTACCTTTCACAGAAATCAATTCAAAATGGATCATAGACCTAAATGTAAAATATAAAACTATAAAACTTCTACAAGATAACACAGGAAAAAATCTAGGTGACCTTGGATTTGGTGAGGGGTTTTTAGATCCACACTGAAAGCCTGAACTGTGAAAGAAAAATTTGATAAATTGGACTTTATTATAAGTAAAAACTTCTGCTCTGCAAAAGACACTGTGAAAAGAGTGAAAAGATAAGCCACAGACTGGGAGAAAATATTTGCAAAATACATAATAAAGAACTTGTATGCAAAATATACAAAGAACTTTTAAACTCAACACTAAGAAATTGAATGACCTAATTAAAAAATGGGCAAAAATTATAAACAGACATCCCACCAAAGAATATATATAAATGGCAGATAAGCATATGAAAATATGTTCAGTAGCATATGTCATCAGGGTATTGCAAATTAAAACAATGAGATATTAATACATACCTATTAGAATGGCTAAAATCAAAACAATTCACAATAGCCAATGCTGGCAAGGATGTGGAGCATTAGGAACTCCCAATCATTGGTGTTGGGAATGCAAAATGGTACAGTTATATTGGAAGACAGTTTGGCAGTTTCTTACAAAGCTAAACATATTCTTACTACACAATCCAGCAGTTGTGCTCCTAGGTATTTATCCATTTGCTTTGAAAACTTTTGTCCACACAAAAACTTGCACACCAATGTTTATAGTAGCTTTATTCATAATTGCTTAAACTGGAGTCAACCAAGATGTCCTTCAACAGGTAAGTGGAAAAACAAACTGTGGCACATACATACAATAGACTATTATTCAGTATTAAAAAGAAATGAGTTATCAAGCAGTGAAAAGATGTGAGGAAAACTTAAATGCATATTGCTATATGAAAGAAGCTGATCTGAAAGTCTGCATTCTGTGTGATTCCAATGTATGACATTCTGCAAAAGGCAAAACTACAGAGACAGCAAAAGGATGTGGGGTTGGCAGGTGCTCAGAAGGTGTGGAGGCAGGGATGAAAAGGCAGAGCACGGGGGATTTTTGGGAGTGAAAAACTGTTGTGTATACTATAATAGTGGATGCAGGACATTATGCATTTGTTAACACTCAGACAACTATAACAGAGAGAGTGATCCTTAATGTAAAATATGGACTTTAGTTGATAATAATGTATCAATATTGGTTCACTAATTGTAACAAATGTCCCACATTAATGCAAAATGTTAATAATAGTGGAATCTGTATGGGGGAGCAGGGTATATGGGAACTCTCTATATTATCTGCTCAATCTTTCTGTAAACCTAAAACTGTTCTATAAAATAAAAGGTCTATTAACTTAAAAATCTTAATTGTAAATGTTAGAGCAGGAATTTAGTGTAAGTAGCACCAGAAATTGTCAACAGGTCGTTCTAAAAGGAAAGAAACTGATAGCGACTAGTTTCAGGCCATGTTCTTTCATTATACTCACAAATAATCACAGGAAACCTTGAGATTATCTAATCTAATCTAACCTAGTCTAATCTCTGCAAATAAAGGCACTAAGTCAGCGGTTCTGCAAATTGCCTAAATCACACAACTAGGAAGTGGTGGGGCAAGGCCCAAACCTGGCTCCTTGTGATGGCAAATTTCAAAGCTGTCTAAACTCACCATAGTTATACACTTGAGCTCTGGGCTCAGCAGACCTTACTCCACATCTGAGCTTTGCTATTTCTCAGCTAAATAACCCTAGGCAAATTATTTACCTCTACAAACCACAATTTCATTCTCAAAATAACTTAATAATAGTTCTACCTCATGAGATTATTACTGGGAATAAATAAAGTTCTCAGCCTATAGTCTGTAACTCAGTCAGTATAAACTTCTCCCATTTCAGTGGCAATAAGTGAGTTACTGATCGGATGAAGTACATGGAAGAAGAGAGAGTACGTAGAAGAGCCCACAGTCACCAAAAGCAGAGAATGTATTTTGACAACGAAACAGGATGCAAACCTAGCTAAGCTGGCACAGGGCTGGGATCCTGCTCTTCTTTATCTTTCTTCTTTCCTTCAGCATCTTTACATAGATAGAGTCAGGCAAATGAAAACAAACAAACAAAAGAGAATATACAAGGCTATTACTTAGCTATTACTTTAAAGGGAAAGTGGGTCATAAAAGGACAGCTCTAGGGTGAATGTGGAGCCAGAAAAGGCTCTTTTGCCAGCTTGACCCTGGCGATAAGTACATATTGTAGAGAGGCATTGTTAAGGTCGGATAAAAATTGTATCTTCCGAGCTTTTTAAACAGAAATTACCAGAAATGCCTCCCCCTCTTGCCACTTCTCCAAATCACAAGTGTGGCTGGCAGTTTGGAGTTCTCAGAAAAATTATAAAATAGAGTTAAATTTCCAAGACTCTTCAAATGCTCAGGAAGGAATTCCTGATATCAAAAGTAAAGTTTCCAGAGTAGTGACCACTTTTAACTCATTTTGATACACGGACAAAGGCTATATCTTGATGCCTGGCAAACAGGATGTGCACTATTAATACTAAATGAATGAATGCCTAACTCCTTCATTCCTCCAAAAGCATTGCTTTTCTTGGTATGCCTCTAGAAACAAGTGTCATTTCACCAACTCTCTGGAAGAGTCTGAGGATAACTGAGCAAAGTTTTGGAAGCATCAGTGAGTTACCACTGAATCACTTCACGTATGTGTGGCCTCGAAGTACAATTCTTAAAAGCAGGACTGGCAAAAGGCTGATGAATATCTTCTCTAGTCCAAAGAAAAGAGATTATTTCCTTTAACTCCTGTAATTAAGAGTTTAAAAATAAGAGTGGAGCCCAGGAAGGAGTAGAAGTTGAACCAGTCTCTTTCTGTGACTTGGACTGTTATGTACTGAATATTTGTGTCTTCTGCAAAATTCATATGTTGAAGCCCCAATGCCCTAGTGTGATGGTATTTGGAGGTGGCGTCTTTGGGAGGTAATTAGGTTTAGATGAGGTCATAAGAGTGGGGCCCTCATGAAGGAACTAGTGTCCTTATAAGAAGAGGGAGGGAAACCAGAGCACTCTCTCTCTCTCCCCTCTGACAGGTGAGAACACAGTGAGAAGGTGGCCATCTGCAAGCCAGGCAGAGAGCTCTCACCTTAACCTGACCATGCTGGTACCCTGATCTCAGACTTCCAGCCTCAAGAGCCATGAGAAAATGATTTCTGTGGTTTAAGGTGAAAGAAGAAACCACAACGGAGTTGTAGATCTTGCTTTAATTAACAACACAAAGTATATGATACCGTTATGATCCAAACTGAGCTAAACAGGGCTGTACATAGTAACCAGAGAAACAGGTTCTCAGGGATTTGTGCTATCAGCAGTTATTCTGAGGCTTTAGTTCATTTGATTCTTTTGCAATCACTGTAAAGTGATACAATTTAACTTACATAACATATGTCATATTTCATCAATTGTAACGCATATTTGTTTTTGTTCCTATTTTCCTATATCTGAAACTAGAATGTGTTTCACAATCATTGGCGTCTTACAACAATCAGTACTATATTCCCCCGTTTAATGGCTCATAAAATAATGATGTGTCTCACAATTAAGCCTCTTAAATTCAATGAAGTATGATGTGAAGAACACAACTGAGTATTTTCCATTACCTTCTCACATGATCATTTCTTCATTCATTCACTAAATATGGATTTACTTAACCAATAACATTCTGGGTTCCCTCTGTACTTGGCATTGGCCTTAAAGGTGAATCAGGCCCCTATCTTCAAAGAACTCACTCCTGAGCAAGCCAGACTTGGGTACAAATAAAATGGTGAAGGATAATGAAGGCTTGAATGAAAACAGTCACAATGAGGATGAGAAAGATCAGATGGATGTGGGAACCAATAAGGAGATAGAATTGAGAAGGAGCTGATCTGTTTGCTTTTGTAAAGTTTGGGTAATGGTGTGAATTTCCAGGATAAGAATACAAGAGGAAAATAGGTTTTGATAGGAACTTGATAAATTTTAGATATCTATCAGATATTCAGGAGTTGACATGAAGGACCTAAGGAAAGAGCCCTGGGGCGGTCATTTAAATGTGTGAGTCATTGGTATGTAGTTGACATCGGTACTAATTAAATTGCTCCGCATAAACATATAGAGTAAGAAAAAGCCATGGATAGAGCTTTGGGGGTATACTAGGACAGGAGTGATGGGAGAACAAGGTAACTTGGACGGAGTGGTCTGTAGGAAGTCACAGAAAATAGTTACGGGAGCAAACATTGCTACAGAAAGAGTTGAGCGAGATGAGTCTGCAGAGTCTATTAGACGTTGAAATTCAAATGACAGCTGACCTCTTCATTAAAAGCGTTCTCTGAGCTAATACTTAATATTGCTTCTTTGGTTTTTATTAAGCAATCATGGAGGAATGACTATGGGAAGAATATATTTTCGTGTGTTGCAAACTGCTGAGGAAAACTTTGTTATGTATCATACAATGTGTCTTGTATAGGTCCTATCAAGTTGAATTCCTCCGAAAATTTAGCGCAAGGAAAGTTTCTGTCATTTGCAGAACCAGTATATTTCCTTTAATCAGATAGTGACAATATGTGATCCATTCTTTCACTTTTGCTATTGGCTGCCAGGAGGGTCAGAGCTAAAAGGAATGCTCCATCAGGGTGACCTTCTGAGCTCAAATTCTGGGTAGAATAATCTCTACCCCTTTTGCTATCTCTTTCCTGATCTTTTTTGCCTTTGGTCTTAGCGTTTATTAAAAGGAATTTTAAGGGTGGGAAGTATAAATTATAAATAACTAAAAATAAACAAAAACATAATAATCATGATTATTTTAGAATTCATTTGACTTTTCTGCTGAAATAAGGTCTCAGGCATGAGTTAGTAGTTAATATTAACCTGTAGAAATGAAGGTTTATATTGTTGGTCTCCCTTTGCGTGATCTGTGACAGCCGCTCTTTACTCAAACTATTTTAAGAGTTGAGCTCATATCATTAACGATTCAGGTGCACTAATCAAATAATAAACCCCAAATCCACATTGATTTCAATCTCTATTCAGGACACTAGGGAAAATAATCAGTGTTTGCTGAAGGAATGAGGAAAATTGGAGAGGAAATAAACGTTATTTTTAAAACCCCTTTGGAATATGTTAAATAGAGAGGAAAATTTGACAGCTATTTTAAAGGTAATTGACAGCTTCTCTTAAAAAAATATCATATTCCTTAGTAATGTGACAATTATGCCATAACATATTTAGAGCTTTTAGTAAATAGTATCTTGTTTTAAGAATGTTGCTTAAATTTATCTTATTGATAATTAACAAGAATTAGAAGTACCTTACTTTATTTTTTTTCTTTAATGCACAATTATAGCTTTTCAAAAAATTTTATTGTGGTACCGTTGGTTTACAACATTATGTAAATTTCAGGTGTACTTTGTTATATTTTGACTTCTGTGTTGATTATATCATCTTCACCACCATTAGTAGTGTCTTTCTTTCTTACAGATCCTTATAGAGTGTGCCTAGGTGGCTGTGATCAATTTCCAATGGCGCTCTTAATGCCTTTAATAAAAAGTTGATAGCAGCAGAGGATAACCTAATAATGGTAAAGGTCTCAACTACAATTTTTAAGAAATTACAAGATGTCAGGCACTGTGCAAACAATTTTATATGCATTGTTGTATTAAATCCTCATACCAGAATGATTATTATCACTTTTTCAGATGAGTAAACTGAGGCTTAGGAAGGTCACCCAGCCCAAAGTGCCAGCGTTTGGGTTTAAACCTACAGTCTTAACATTATGTTCTATTGACCTAGAATTCATCTCCTCAAATGCAGCTAGTCAAGTTTTGTATACTTTATTAAATGTTTATGAGATCCATTCTACAATCTTCATTGATATTAATCCCTAGTTCATACTGTCTTTTTTATTCCTGAACTATTGCAAAAGCCTTATAACTGGGCATTTCTAGCTCAGCAGAGTGAAGAGGGCACTATATCTTATCCTTAAAAGGCAACTTTAGGGGCTGGCCCCGTGGCCGAGTGGTTAAGTTCGCGCGCTCCGCTGCAGGCGGCCCAGTGTTTCGTTGGTTCGAATCCTGGGCGCGGACATGGCACTGCTCATCAAACCATGCTGAGGCAGCGTCCCACATGCCACAACTAGAAGAACCCACAACGAAGAATATACAACTATGTACCGGGGGGCTTTGGGGAGAAAAAGGAAATAATAAAATCTTTAAAAAAAAAAAAAAGGCAACTTTAAAACTGTAGAAAATTATTAAAAGTAATCAGTCAGAGCCCTGAAAATTGGTAATGATTTAAAACGAACTAAGAAGCACTGATTAGTGAAAAACCACTAACCTTTAGACAAGGGAAGCGGGGATCTAAGGCATCCTTACTTGTAGCTGTATCCATTTTGATAATGAATAGCAAACTCACAAACATAAATCTAACCATACTAACAAGTACATAAAATGTGAGTGGACTAAGCATCCAAGTCAAATGCAGACATTGTCAGACTGAAACGAAAAACGTGAGATCCGCCTCTATGCTCTCTGCAAGAGACACGCTGTAGACGCAGACTCAACTAGATTGAAAGCGAAACCATGGAAAAAACCTACCGTGCACACAGTAACTATCAAGGATCTGGAATGATTACATTACTATCAGGTAGAATTGATTTAAGACAGGTAGATTACTAGAAACAAAGACAAACATTTCATAGGGCTAAACGTGTCAATTTTTCGGGAAGCAATAGCAATAATACATATACACACATCTAACGACAGTACACCCAAATATGTAAAGCAAAAACTAACAGAAGTGAAAGGAGAAACAGACATTTGAACAATAATAATTGGAGACTTCTACGATCCACTCCCAAAACTTGATACACAAACTAGACAGAAAGTCAGTAAGGACTTGAACAACACTAACTACCACCTTGACCTAACTGACATTTATAGAGCGCTCCAAGCAACCGACAGTTGACTACATGTTCCTTTCAAGTGCCCGTGGTGAATTCTCCAGGTTAGACAATGTGTTAATGAACTTAAAAGGATCAAAATAATGCACTATATTCTCTGAACACAATGGAATTAAATTAGAAATGAATCAAGTCCTAGGCAGCATTCCAAAGGATACAAAATTAGAGTTCACTAGATTTTATACCTTATTCATCTATACCTTATTTATGCACGGTGATGAGTATCTGTAAAATATTTAACCTACTGCTTACGTAGAATACTGCTAATTCTGCCATTAATATCCAGTATGCAAATTAATGAAGGATTGATCTAATTGATTCATTGATAAAATATTTCCTGAGTGCCTACTACGTGTCAGGGACTGTTTTTGTTGTTGAGGATACAGTAATGAGCAAGAACAAACTTCAAAAAAATTTCCTAATTTCACCTAGCTTACATTTTAGAGGAGGATAAAAGAAAACAAATTAATTAACAAGTAAATTTAATGTATATTAGAAAGCAATAAATGTTATGGGGAAATATTAAACAAGGCATGAGGATAGGAAATGCTGGGATGGTGGGGTAGGGTTGCAAATTTCAAGTCAGGAAAGTTCTCACTGCAAAGGTGATATCTGAGCAAAAGCGTGGAAGAATGAGCAGTGTAAATATCAGGAGGAAGGACACTTCAGGTAGAAGAAACAGTGCAAAGGCTCAGAGGTGGAAGTAAGCTTCTGGTGTTGGCAGAACAACAGGAAGGCCATCGTGTCTGGACAAGAGTGAACTGCGGGGAGGATGGCAGGAGAGAGGTCAGAGCGGTAAAGGGACTAGACTGTGTGGTAAGAATTTTGTTCTACTGAGTGAGCCACTGGAGGATGGAGTTTGAACCGAGGAATAACACCATCTAGCACTCAATTGTTAAAAGAGCATTCTGGCTGATGTGATAAGAATAGACGGTAGAAGGCCAAGGATGGTGACACAAAGGTAGATCAGAAAGCTGCGGCAATTATCCGTGCAAGAGAAGATGGTGGCAAAGATGGGGGAGGGTGCTGGCAGTAGTGAGACATGGGCGAATTCTATGTATACAATGCTGTGAAGGAAAGCCGAAAAAATCTCCTACCCATGGGGCATGCGGAGTGAGAAAAAGAAAGAAGAAGTTAACGATGACTCCACGGTCATAAGTGAAAGCCTATTTTGTACGTTCATTTTGGTAATAAGCAAAACCTCTGCTATTGCCTGAAGCACTTGCGGTGGACAGCTCTGGGGTGCCTCCTTTCTAATTAAGTGCTCGCTGATCACTCTTGTCCTGTGCATTCCTCATCAGGGCGACTGCCTCTCTAGGGTGAGGGTTGGAAACCTTTTCTGTAAAGGGCAAGACAGCAAATATTTAGGCTTTGCAAACCGGACTGAACTCTGCCACTGTAGCAAGAACACAACCACACACAACATGTAAACAAATGAGATCGGTTGTGTTCCAAAAAAACTTTATTTACGTAAACAAGTGGCTGGCAGAAATTACCATAGTTTGCCAACTCCTGCTCTGGAGTGTAGCTTAAACACAATACCTCACTGTCATCAACAACATGCGCTTACCCAGCCCTCCCACCTCCTTATGGTTCCTTGAATGATCCAAGGTTTCTGACCCCTTGGCTCATAATGCTCTTCACTCAAATACTCACCTGACTTTCTGCGTCACTTTACTTAGGTCCCCGTTCACAAGCCGTTCCCTCAGAGAGGGCTTCTGACACCGTTTATTGACTGCACATCCTTACTGTGTTATATTCTGCAGATAAAAATCATCACAAAAAATTTAGCTTGCATTCAGCAAGCTTGTTGCTTGTAGTAATACTAGTACGGTTATTTTGAAATTGTTTTTAAAAATGATATGGACATTCCATTATATAATAAGATAAAATAAATAAATAATTAAGTTCACGTCATTAGGAACCAAGATTATCAGCATAAGAAAAAGGAAATTCGAAGGTAAAATTTAAACATTTAAGAAAAAACTCCATAATTTTAAATTTGAATAGGAAATACTAGTACATAAATGTATGCATCATTTCTTTTACTCTTTCTAATATATGTATAAATTTTTCCTAGCTCCGACCACAGAAAATTCCTAGAAGTAATGCCAATGCAGTAGCAACGTGTACCCCTCATGGCTACATTGTGCTTCTTAAATACAATTTTCCACTAAAAGATGCCAGGTTATCTCAGAGAAATGATTGATTACAGATCTGGAGCAGAAAATGTTCATGATCAGCCTAGGGACATTACCTTATGTCAGAAAACAAGGAACCTATCAAAGACAACTGGAGTCATACAGATGGACATAGCAGCCATCTTGATAAGGCTCAGGTTGGCTGACATTGGGAGAATTTTAGAATCAGAATAATAATACTCAAAGGGGATTTAAAATATATCAATTATATAAAACCCTTGAATTCATAATGATACAAAAAGAAAACTCATTGTTACTATTGAAGATTTTTAGAGCACCAATTCATTATTCTGAAAACTGACACCTGTTTGAATAGTACTTCAGAGTGAATAAAAAGTCAATATGAAGTCCTTTATAGAATAATATCAGCTAAATGCAGATGATGCATTTAAATGCAGTTAAATGCAGATGATGTCACAAAATAAACATCACCAAATGGTTCTGGGCATTGATTATGAATGGCTACTAAAACCATTAAGGAACAAATTGATGAGAAACTTATAACAGGAAGATCAGGCTGACATCACTGGAACCCATTAACCCACTAATCTTAACATGACCAAATCGATCAATCAGACCGTATGTACCTTCTGATGCGATCTACTAGGAAGGACACAGGACAACAACCTATGGAGGACTCTCGACAAAAGAATTGAATTTAAATCTAACGAAACATCTCGGATCTATTACCTGGTTTATATGAAATATAGGAAATGAAGTTTCATGTTAAATGACACAACAACCAAATACAATTATCCAAATACAAAATATGTGAATTTCTTTGGGAGAAATGCTTCACTTTCTTCAAAAAATAAATGGCACTAAAATAAAAACTGGGTGATAGGAGAAAATGATTTTCATTAAAAGAAATTCAAGAGTCATATCAAGCAAATACAACATGGGAAACTTGTTTGAATCCTGATTCCAATTAACCTACTCTAAAAGTATGTTTTTCATGTAATAAGGAAACAAGTCCACAGTCTGAGTATTAGATATTGCTGAGGAATTAATATAAATTTTGTTTGGTGTATGACATTATTTATTAGTGAGAATACTGAAGCATGCATAGGTGAAATGATACAGTAACAGAGATTTACTTCAAAATAAAAGTGAAGGGTATAGTTGAAAATTATTGATAATTTTTGAAGACAGATGGCAGGTACGTGAGAGAGATTAACCCATTCTCTCTAGTACCAGCATATTTAGAAATTTTCATAATAATAAGTTAAAAGAATGGGTTTTGGCTTTGATAACTATATCTCCTTAAAAGGAACTAGTGAATACTCTTTAGACTGGAATTACATCTTACAGTCTTAAAAATTTCAAGTCTGTCTTCCAATGCTCTCAAGTCTGGCCACAGCCATTGACGACTTTATAAACCAGCAAGTCAGGATAATGGCCAGCATCACTATGTCCTAAGCACTTCAGACTTTGTGGTTTATTTTACTATTTAAACAATACTGGGAGCTAGTGTGGCAGAGACGGCTAGGTGGAAAGAATATTCATACTCCCATTTCATGGTGTGGATTTCTGCAGGGAAATGACTGCCTGTTCAGGACTATATCTTCTAGTCCCTTTTCATCTAGGTGTGACCATACGACTAGTTCTCACCATTGGGATTTCAATGAGAGTGATGAGTATCACTCCTGGCTTAGGAACTTCAATTTTATTGTGCGACGCTCCATATTTTCTTTTCCTTCCAACTGTTTCCTCCTTATCTGCTGTTGGGATGACATCAGGACAACCTCGAAGCCGCAGGATAGTGGAATTATGAGATGAAATCAGCCTGTGTCTTTGAGTCACTGGTAGAAGGATGTTGCCTTAAGGGTCTTCTCAACCAGGAAGGGTTACATTGAAATTTGCGTCCATAAGAAATCTACTTATTGTGTCAAGTCATTGATATTTTGAGGTTGGTTGTTATAGAAGATTACCTCTCCTGATTAATATAGTTGTGTACTATCATCCCTATTCTTAGATAAGGAAACCAAACTGGAAAATGCTGGATAATTTGCCCATAGAATAACAATTAGAAAATGACAGACTGGGACCCGAACTTTGGTCCACTAATTCTTAAGAACATGCTCCTAACCACCACACTACAGCAAAACATTCCGTGATCCTGAGACTTTCTGGGTAGATGGCCTGTGACCTAAACTCCAGCAGCCTTATTACACCTTATATTGTATCTCAAGTCCTGTCTTCAAAGTCTGGATCACTTTTCAAAATCCTTCTTAGCCTTGAAACCAAGGCTTCCCTGAATCCTATCCTTTTTCTATTGTTTTGGTTTTTTTGTTTTTCACTATGTCCTTACCTGTTACTTAGAAATGAGTTGGTCAGGAGGATTCCCCACCTCTAAGAATTTGAGTTTCTGGTTATTTACCAAGCAAAGTCTTTTTCTCTGGAAAAGCTTCCCCAAGGAAAACACAATGAATGAGCTCGTTATTTTACAAATATTTGCTTAGATTAGTTCTTCCTAACATCTCTGAGACTAGCACTTCTCAAAGAGTGGTCCCTGGACCAGCAACATAGGCATCATCCATCCCTGGGAACTTGTTGGAAATGCAAATTCTCAGAGCACAGTCCAGACCTACTGAATCAGACACTCTGGGAATAGGTCTCAGCAATCTGCTTTAACAAGCTGTCCAGGGGATTACGATGTATGCTAAAACTTGAAAACCATTAACTCACCCATCCGCTTTGAAACTCTGCTTGGAATTAAAACAGACAACGAAACAAAACAAAACAAAATACCTTCCTTGCTTCTTCAAAATTTCTGTAATTATATTGTATCTTTTGAGAGACTCTTAGGAAGTCCCTAAATGCCTTTATCAGCATGTGGGCATGATAGGTTGCTCACTATAACTGAGAATCTCCTTACAACTATTTTGACTTTCTCCTACATTCTTTCTTCCCTAAACACGTTTTCACTTTTGGAGATTTTTCCCCATCCACTCTCTGCTTCCGTTACTTTTTATACTATTGTTGTTACTGCTCCTCCCTGAAATCCCTTTGGCTTTGCTCTCATTTTTTGCACTAAATTCAGACTCCATTTTGCTGCATTTATTTCACTTTCCCTCTCTGCCTGTCTGCCGTTATTTTTATTTGCTGCTCCATAAAGGCTGCACAGTGTCAGGCTGCCTGTTTCCTCGGAACAAACCTCAAATTATCGACATCGCTAAGTGGTCCCAACTTGACTGCCTGGCCATTTAGGTCACAGATATCCTTGGTTACATCTCCATAAGGCCTACTTTTTTCTTTTTTAAATGAGACCGGAGGTGCCAAGAGTTTACTTAATTCTAATCCTTACTTCATGGCACGCTGTCATCATTGGCCTATGCAAAGTCTCTCTCATTTAATTACATATTTATTGAATTTTATCCCTGATATCCTTATTTTTCTCTCTTTCAAAAGCAACCACCTCTACTGGGTTTGATAGATATCTTTGAATTTTTATCTTTGTAAAATAGTTAATTCTTATGTATATATATTTTAAATTTACGTAGATGGTATTGTTAAAAGACTCATGTTGTCTATTATTTTCACTGCACTTTTTTTTTTTTTTTTTGAGGAAAACTAGCCCTGAGCTAACTGCTGCCAATCTTCCTCTTTTTGCTGAGGAAGCCTCGCCCTGAGCTAACATCCATGCCCATCTTCCTCTACTTTATATGTGGGGCACCTACCACAGCATGGTGTGCCAAGCGGCGCCATGTCCACACCCAGGATCCGAACTGGCCAATGCCGAGCAAATGAGAAGCAGAACGTATGCACTTAACCACTGTGCCACCGGCCTGGCCCAGGAATGTGACTATTGATTTCCAGTTTCTTAAAAGATCACCAAAAAATCTATTGGGTAAGCAAAGCTAAGTTTATTAGTTCTATTGAAGCAAGAACAACTATCTCCCTAATAGAGTCTCAGAAGTGTCTCCAAGAGGAATGCAAGGAAAAGATATTTATAAAGTTATGGGGTCTGATTCCATTGGTTTCGGGTCTTTCCAGGCAGAAAACTGATTAGGATTGAATGAGTTTCGTGGCATAATGAGTTAACATTGGCGGACACTGTGAGGTGAGTCTTGATAAGCAAACTGCTGTTTGATATGCAAGGTGTTCCCAGATGAACAACATATCATCTTGAAAGGAGAGCTATCTGCCCAGATGAGCAAACTATTTTTTCCCAGACAAATTGGTTGCAGGAATTTTCTGAAGGAAACAGTTACATCATTTGATGAGTCTACTGGCTTCTATTCCTGGGCAAGAATGTCCTAGAACATGTGGTTATGTTGACACACGTGGCCTCAGTTCTCTGTGTTAATAGTTAAAGTGGACGTAGGTGGTCTCAATTTTCAGTCTTTGCTCCCTCTCCCTAGGATCATTCTTCAGCCCGAGTTGAGGAAGTGTCAACAGAAATCTGCACCACTGTTTAAGGTATGGTGATCTTGGACCAACTTTCTGGCAGTGGTGATTTCAGCCTCTGTAAGC
The DNA here is from genome assembly GCF_021613505.1 of Equus quagga. Classification (NCBI taxonomy): domain Eukaryota; kingdom Metazoa; phylum Chordata; class Mammalia; order Perissodactyla; family Equidae; genus Equus; species Equus quagga. Next base: position 43,931,299 of record NC_060270.1, read on the forward strand.
ATCAAGTTTTCCTATTCTTTTCATTGGATGATTATTTTCAGAATCATTGAATGGGACATTGGTGGCACAATGGAATTTAAACCTCTACAGATTACACCTTAGCGAACCACATACAAATATTAGTAGATAGTCATGATCAGAGTTTGTAGTCCACTGCTAATCCAGAAGCCAAGAGTGTAAATTAAATCGAGAGAACAAAACTCCTCCCCCTGAAGAGCTGACAGAAAAAGCTGTGGGGGTACAAACCAGATGACCCAGTTCCTCATTCCATCACTTCTATGGTTTGTTTATTTGTTCGTTTGTTTTTTCTACCAGAAAGGTAGGTAGCGATACAAGTACATTCTTCCCCTAAGATAGCACATGTTCCCAATTTAAAAAACTAGCCTTTTATCTGAAGTGGCCTATTTTGCTCCACCTTCTGTACCATTTTATGAAAACTGCAAGGGAAGAAGTCTATGGATTTATTGACATTGTCTGCTTCTCCTGCTATGCTTTGAACTATAGCATAGGGACTGGCTACATAATTTGCAGGACCCAGTAGAAAATGAAAATGTGAGGTCCCTTATTCAAAAATCTAGAAAAAAAAGTGCAATTAAGTAAGCTAAGATATAAAGCTTTTTCTTTTAAAAATATCTCATTACTTACAGAACATAATAGGGGTCATAGTGATCCTTGTATAACAGCTCATGTTGATGTTCAACATGAGTGCTGATGCCAGAACAAGGATTTGCCCTGTTTTAAAGTGAATTTATCTTTAAGAGGCAATTGAGCTTTGGGGATTTGTGGCTGTTCAGAATGGCAAGGAATTGGGTCATAAAAAGAGGCAGGAGCGGAGGGTACTGGAGAAGCATGAGAGGCGAGAAGGACACGTAGGGTAAAGGCTGTTAGCTTCAAGTTGTGGTTTGGGAAATCTAAAATGGGTGGATTTGAATGTTTTCCATTTTCCATGTGTTTTGGCTAAGAACTCGTTTTAGGAAGCATTTTTGGAATCTGAGTTTATTTGGGGAGTTTCTTCACACAAATGAAAATTTATTCAACGGATATTTTCAATTTTACTCCCTTTTTGTCCTGAGGTGCTTCTGGTGTGAACAAGTGTGCTAATAGTAAAAATTCTCCCAGATCTCAACTATAATTCTGAATTATTTTTGGTACAATTATGCAATTTTGAAAGATAAGCAGTAGAATTAGATTTATAGTGCAAAACCATGTAGGAAACAGGAATCTGACCTGGAAGGGGTATTCACTTACATTGAGAAGAATCCATGAGGGTCTGCCAATGGTTGGTAGAATAAGTTGCTGTTATATTTTGTGTCTAGGACTCCTCAACTTACTAGTCAACTCTCTCCAGTTGGAGATTGATGATTGGGCATTTCTTTACAGTTTTGAGAAGAGATCTCTTTCAGAACCAAACAGGGCAAGATGGAGGAAAGTCCTTATATGATATTGATAGGTGACCCAAGGCAATGTTTGTCATATAAGGATACCAGTGTGATGAGTCCTTCTGACCTTGTGAATCGTTCGAGTCTGCTCAAGAGATGGACTTAATCTGTTATCTTCCTTATAAACTTCCTTGAATAGACTTACCACAAAAGATGATGAGGACAGATAAAGACAATCAGTAACGTAATCAATAACTAAGCAGGTTTCTACCAAGGAACAATATTTTAAAATTTGAGAAGATAATAAAAGGATTTCTATTCAGAGTTTCTCATTTCTTTTTTTTCTTTTTTTCTTGTTTAATTTTTTTAATTTTTATTAGTTTTTTTTTTGAGGAAGATTAGCCCTGAGCTAACTACTGCCAATCCTCCTGTTTTTGCTGAGGAAGACTGGCCGTGAGCTAACATCCATGCCCATCTTCCTCTACTTTATATGTGGGACACCTACCACAGCATGGCTTTTGCCGAGGGGTACCATGTCTGCACCTGGGATCCGAACCAGCGATCCCCCAGCCGCTGAGAAGCGGAAGGTGCGAACTTAACCACTGTGTCACTGGGCTGGCCCTGAGTGTGCTGTTTCTGAGTCGAAGGTCTTGAGCTGCAAAGGGCACAGCAGTGGCTGTAGTTGAGTGTCAACTGGATCTCTGGGGCACTTACAAGATTGTCACTGCTGAGTTGCAGATGACTGATAAGACATGTCAAACAGCTAATGTTTTTAGACACTCTGCGGTATGGGAGAGTACTACATTGACAGTCTTAGTTTCTCAAAACAGAGACATCAAAGAAGAATGTTTACACAGCTTTAGGGTCTATGCTCAAGAAGTTTGTGATAGGATTTTTCAAGGAAGAGAACTGATTGAGATCGGGCAAGGTTTGTGACATCATAATTTAGGATTGGTAAACAGAGTGAGATGAGGGTCCTGAGTCAAGTCTTGTTAAATAAATTTTTGTGTAAGCTATTTGCCCAAGTGAACAGTTTGTTGTTATGATAGAAGAGATTTTGCCCAGATGAGCACTCTTTTTGCCCAGAGAAATTGGTTTTCAAGAATTTCCTGAAGCAAAAAGTGAAGGTATTTATTTCTTGTCTAATAATATCATTTTTGCCACTTATCTGTCCAAACAGGCATTTGAGTATAGAACAGAGTCAGACACCCAATATCTGTGAAATTGAGCAGGTATTTCAGGAAAAGCAGAGCATATTAACAAATGATAGATTGTTTAATGAATGATTATGCCCCATAATTAATGTGTCATAATTGCATGTCCTCTTTAGTTTCTTTGCATTAATCAAGAGTTATCTTAAATATATTTAAAAATATTAATGTTATAAACGTTAACTTTGTGATTGACCAGAAATAAACGGAATGAAAATGGAAAACAAACGGGCCCAAAAAATGCTGAATAGATGGGTTGTAAAGTTTAAAAGCACTAATTTGGATTCTAGCTAGAAGGATGAGAAAGAAATCAGACTGTCCTTCTATGTCCTCAGGCCCAGGGCCCCAGGGAAAACTAATGAATAGCACTGTTTCAGGTGTCAGTCTGGCTTGCTCTTGTGGACTTCCCAGGGCTCCTAATGTCTAACCCAGCAAGCTTTTTATGTTTGTCTTGGAAGCCAAATTCTCTTGGTTATTATGCAGCGTAATCCTCTGCCCTTATGGATCCCGTGGGTGATGGCTGCTAATGAGGCTTTCTGTTGCCTTTACTGTTGATGCCCAACATGAGTGCTAGCACCAGTGCTGTGCTCCGTGTCCTCTCCTAGAGCCATCAGCCCTGGATCTTCTCATCAGTGCCACTTGTAGTTTGCAATACTGATGTGCAAAGGTCTTTTGTCACCTTGCTTTTATGTTCTTCTTAGCCTCATGGTGTTTTAGAATTATATGTATTAGTTGAAAATTGTTATTTCAGCTTTTATTCTGAGTTTCAAATATGTCTATGGTGATCACGGTTGGAGCAAATCCAAACACGATCATAATTTTCTTTTCTTTTGTGACTGCAGACTTATTGGGCCATACTTGCTGCTTCACTTTCCTTTGTAAGATGTGTTGTTTTCCAGAATTATCTTCAGCTTCTCAACTAGATAGATGCTTGGCAGGGTGCCCCACCTGTGCTTCACCATGCTATAATATAACTGAATCCCAAGGATGAACTAATGGCTTAAGCAGGGACTTAAGAGTGTCCGAGAAAGCCTGGAGGATGCCTACCTGGGAGGGTATTGGATAGGGGCTCATTCATGAGATTTTAGGGGACAGGACCCAGGGGAAAAAGGTATGAGGCATGAGGTCGTCAGAGGTTGCTGGAAAGAACAATTCTGACACGGTATAGTGCCAGCCAGTGGAGACATTCTTTCCTCAAGACCAGGGTCTGTGGGAGAAAAAAAAACTGAGCCAGAGTGAGTGCATGTGGAAGGGAAAATGGACTCTCAGATACTAAAGTTTCCTAAAATACAACATCTAAAAGAAGCTAGGAAGCTGCATGACTTTAGGCAGATGGCAACGTTTCCTCGTGTTTATTTATTTCCTCGTATTTAAAATGAAGGCGTTTGAATTAAGTGTTCTCCAAATTTCCTTTCAGTTACAAATTTTGATTCCTAGCAGAGAAACCAAATTAATCTGCTAACCTGGGTACAGACTCCAACTATACCATGTATCTTATCTTCATATAATTTATAATATAAAAATTCCCTACTTCAATAAATTAGTTTTCTTTTTCAGTAGTCTACTTGGTAGAGTATATAATCATTTGGATGATTTATAGAGTGGTATGCTAAGAATTAAGGGCTTTGCTTTATTTTCAATAGCTTAAGTCTTAAGAACTAAAGTCCCTTTAATATCTTCAGTAGTATAGCAAGAAGAACATTGACTAAGGAGGTGGGCTGCCTTTTAGGGATACCCAAGACATTTCACTAAGTGAGTAGAAAAGTCAGGAATATCTACAGTCAAAATAGTTCTTATTCCTACTAGAGGAATTGTATAGAAATGATGAGGCATATACAGTTTTGGGAGTGAAAACTTCAGCCGACATATGTTTGTGTCTGTGTGCTGAAAATTCTGGGACCAAACAATTTTTGATTGTTGGTGCAAAATAATACAGGGGCTAGGAAAAAATAACTTAGCTGCTTGCTCCAGGAAACACTTTTTCCTGGAAGATAAGGCTATGAACCAACTTAAAAAGCATATGGTAGTTTGATCATCAGGCCTTGTTTCAAGACTCTAGCTTTGCTTTACCCTCCAATACAAAGCTCTTTTGTTGTAAACTTTGCCCATTTCCATACTTCTCTGCCTTGCAAGATCTGCCTTGAAATCTCGTGGCCCAAGCCCATTGGATATCCCTTCTAATTTCTACATCTCAAGATACCGCTAACACTGTCACGGTGGTGGTCTCCCTTTCTGCAATAAGTCTCAAAAACTTAGCTTTGCTTGATCATCAGATATGTTTTGGTGCTATTTTGAGACATCACAGATCAAATCATAAATTTTATTAATTTACAAGCTAAATTTTTAGTCTCTTTTATAAACTTCATCATTGCTAGTTTTTGCATATCTAGAATAACGCTCTCATAAAGTCTCTGTGATGTGAAACGTTTAACCTCTTGGCCATGAAAATATTTTCATATATGAAGCTTTTTTTTTTTTAATCCTTCCAGCTTGGTTTGTCTCTCAAAACTAAGATTCTGTAGTTATTTGCCCTTAATTTACACAGGAAAGAAACAAAAACAGAAAAAAGCTTACTCTGTCAAATCCTCCTTACACATTTTGTCATTTCCCCTCTATTAACTCTGTCCCGGGGCTGAGAAGAAGTCGGCTTCCTGAACTTTCATTTACATACTGCACAGAAGCTTAGACTCGGGTTGCAGCTTGTTAAATTTATCGACTAAAAGTCCCTTGAGCTGCTGAAAGCTGACTTACTGTGTTTGAGAGATGCCACTTGTAGCCAGTTGAAGCTTTTTGCTTCCTACCATTTTATCCATGAACAATTTATCTTATCTATTTTTTCCTTTTTTTAAAAAAACACTATTCCAATCTACTGGTTGTTTCATTAGCTTAAAATATACAAACATAAAGTAAAGGAAAAATGACCCAGGAAAAGCTCCGGGGGTGCATCTACCACAAAGCCATCTGAGGGAATTCACCAAAGGCTATAAATTTGGACAGAACTTGAGGTGCTCCCCTTGTAGGCTTGCCTCTGTACTCTGTGCTCTCAAGGATGAAAGAAGGGTTGGGTTAGCTTGCTTGCACAGATAGACAAAATCTTTGCGGTAATAGAGGGGTACAATGGCTGGTATATATAACTTAGATGCTTCTTTAAACATGTTTTTTACATTGGGACCCACAGAATGAACTACATAGGATGAATTAAGGGCAGACTTCATACATGGAGAAGCAAATTTTGCCATCTTGGTTTTGCACTGCACTTATGTTCTTCAGAGACATTATTGTTTATTTTTTCTTTATCTTAATTGTATGTTTTTCCCCTTTTTATATTCTAGTTATTATTTGTGTCCTTGCCATGTGTGTGCAGAAGAGAAGATACATCAATTCACACCTTCACTGGCCAACTTGATTGGTAATTCTATGCCAAGTTCTAAAATTATTTTAACCAGTACCTAATATTTTAAAGTGGAAAGTGTTCATATAAAAATTTTAACTTCTGGCTTCTTAAAACAATTAGATGATCTGAAAATGCTGGGCTTGTGTTCTCATGTGGCAACAATTGTCTAGGCTAAGTAAGCTGATTTCTTCAGATGGGGCCTGTGTTAGCTACGTGACCAGCATACCCACCACTTCCTGCTTTCCTCCACATCCCGTCAGATTCATTCGCATTGCCTGCCTGGCCACTGCAAGTATTTGAATTTCTGTTCCTTGATATTTCAGGGGAGGGAGCATTGAATGACGCTGGTGAGTTCAGTAGTATCAAAATCTTACAGGGCCTTGGATATGGGATTTGGGGTCAATGGTTTTAAGAAGAGGAAAACCATCTCATATAATCAATACAGGAGTACCAAGAAGTAGATAGTTTATGCTTATTTTGTAGATGAGAAGATTGACATTCAAAGCTTTACAGAACCTTTTCCGAGTTCACTGAGCTACCATGACTAGACAGAAGATACGCGTTTCTAACTCCAAAACACATAAGCTTTTACTGTGCTGTCTTGACTAACACAGTTCTCTGGAATGAGACTGAAGATCAATTATCAGATTAACATTAAACTAGCAATTAAAGTAAATAGTGAATAGAAGTTGATCATTATATGTGGCACTATAGCTCATTATATTTCTTTGGGGCTGGGTTAGGAGTAGGGAACCAGAGACCAGGCAGAACCTGCCTCTGGAGATCAAGTGTCCTTGGTATGATGGGAATAAGGGGAAATGGAAGTGACCAGGAATCAGGCCAGACCTTATAATAAAATGATAAAATCTATAGAATTTAATCATAAAAATGAAATTCGCAAGCCCGTGTGCCAACATCTTCATTTCCAACAGTAAATAGATCTTCAAGTATGACCAAACAATATTTTATGGTTAAAGTCAGTTGCGTTGGTCCGAAGAGGATAAATGCTTTCAGGAAACTGAACATAGAGTTGAACAGAGAGCATAGAAGTTTGCATAGGCAACAGAGACTAGAATAAAGGAGTTGCTTTTGATAGAATTCTTTCCTCCCTCTGTTCCTTCCTTCCTCTTTTCCTCTCCCTCCCTCATTTTCTTTCTGCCTTTCAAAAATATGTATTGAAGCTCTGCTATGTCCATGAGTTTCTGCTAGCATTGGGGATACAGTGGTAAGTCAAACGCACATTTACAGATTCATATTCATATAAGTAAAATATAAACTATGAAAGCAAGAAGAAAAATTTCTGTGAGATTTTAATGATGTCACCTCACTCAGATTGGTATATTAGATGACTCTTTTACAACATGGCATTTAAGGTAAATCTGGAAAGAAGAGTTGTAACGCTGGGCAGAGGAGCAGTCCTGTTACTAGGAATAGGAGGCGTCACAGCAGGAAAGAATGTGGTTCAGAAGGAAATTTTTAAAAGGCTTCTGTCACTGCCATGTCGTGAGCAAATCAGAGAGTGGCATAACCAGCATTGTCAGGTAAATGTAGGGCACCCAATTAAATTTAAATTTCAGATAAACATTGGATAATTTTTTATACATAGTTATACATAGTATTTCTGAAAACCTAGGCATGACCTGAAACTGGAAAGGAAGAGAGCAGCCAGATGAGATTGGAAACTGCTTTAAGAACTTTCATTTCATTCTCAGTTCAATGAGAATTAGTTTGAGCCAGTGAGAGATGCAATATCATTTATGCTTTAAAAATTTCTCCTGCTCTGTGGAGAGTAGACGATAGGGGCCAGAATGGAAGCGGGGAGACAGTAATCAGATTGTTGACAGAGTTCCGTTTAGAAAAGGTGGTGTGTTGGCCAAGGATTGTGACAGTAGTGATGAAAGAAAGTGGTTTGAATCTAAATATTTTGAGGAAGTAGAATCAGGAAGACTAGGATGAGTGGCAAATAGGAGATGAAGTTATCAAAGATAATTCAAGTGCGAGGATAGAAGGATCTCATACTAAAATGTAGATATACCAATCTTTGGAGAATGTTCGAAGGGGAATTTCAGAAGTTAATGTTTGTCGATGTTAAATTTGGGATGCTTATAAGATGTTCAAGTATAGATGTCAAGTTAACAGATGGATATGTAGGTCTGAGACTGAGAAAAGAGCTGTGGGCTAAAAATATAAATGTCCTCAGCCAGATTATAATAGAACAGAAGTAACAGAATTGGCTGCCTCTTTGTTTGGCTTGCTTTAAATTACTCTATTAAAGTTATTTCATTCTGAGAATGTACCTTGTGCTTTTGATGGATAATTGGGAAACAATCTGGTTTAATCTGCAAATTATTTAAAGAAACATTTCTTAGGGGGAGTAACTATAAAAATGGCCATCTGTTCCCTTTTGATTTTTCATTCCTTTCCATTTCCAAGGATGATCACCTCAACTTGTCCGTCTGTCTGGGAGAGAATGGAAGCCCACATACCGCCCCATTCTCCTCCACCAGGCACTGACCAGGGCATCAGGCTGATAATTCCTGGGGTAGAATGCAAGGCCATTTGAAGGAGGGAGAGAATAGAGACAGGAAAATTTTAGATTTTCAGAAGAATTTTGCAAATCTAGGTCAGAAGTGATTCGAAGGTAAATGAAAGGAAAGAATTTGGGAGTAATTTCAGGTATGGGATTGACAGGACCTCAAAGCTAGCTGAAGATGAGCCCTAAGGGCAGAGGATGACTCAAGAATTTTTCTCCCTGTGTTTGTTTCTCCACACATTCTAGAGCTAAAACGCAGAGGCATTTCTTAAGTGTTTCTATGACGAACTCAAGCAAAGAGCCTGGGTTGCAGTAATGGAATTTTGCAGAGGTGAAATTTAAGAATTTCTGAAAGCTCTGAAAGCAGCTGTTGGATCTAGAGTTACAGTGGGGCACAGGGAACCTGGATGACTCCTTATCTGACAAAGGGAGACAAGAGCTGTCTCTGTGCATCTTTTTTTGGGAGGATGGGAGAATTCCCATTCCTTAAGATCCCTTTAGGAATAATCACGGACCAGAGAACATGAACTCGGGGCAGATTAAAAGTGGGTAACAGTGGTATTTGTTCTGCTCTTTTTTTCTGTTTGTCTTTGAGACTAAAGCCCTGGATTCTCGCAAAGTTTTATTTACCAATACTCTTAATAATGGGAAAAATTATAAAAGAGATTGATTTTCTTACATCTTTTAAAAAAACTTTCCTAAGTATCTATTCTCTTTATTGAATAGAAACGTTTGGAGTGTGTACATTGTGGGTTGTATATTATATCATTTCAGTTTGAAGGAATTCCAGCATTCTTTTGTTCATGTTTATGGAGCATATGTGTAGCACAGTATGTGAAAATCTCTTTCAAATAATTTATTAGTCAGTTTTCAAAATGTCCCTTTGAGACAGATAGGTGACAAGTTTTATTGTACACCCTTTTTCCTGGTCATATTGTGAAGTGAGTGAGTTACTTGATGCGACTTTTCTCCTTTCAACAGAAATTGCATATCTCCTTGCTTTAATAGGATTCCACATTAAGCGCAAGAAAGGAAATTATTAAAAATGCAGATATTCCATAAAATAGTAATTATGCACTTCAAAAACTAAGTTAAACTTCAACTACATGTAACACATTAGTAATCAATATTTTATGTGAATAATCTATATATTTTAGAGGATGGAGGACTATGACAACATGAAAAAATTATATGGGCTTTGTAGAAGGGACTAAGAAGAGAGATAAAAATAATTTGGCCTTCAACATCTTAAATTGAGATTAACAAAATTCATATGGCAGTTGTCTATTTTCAAACTACCAAGCAGTATTTCAAATACTCTATTAGAATTTGTACTATAAAAATACAAAAAATGAGCTAGCATTTGATTAATACATGCAACAGTTTCCTTTTTTCCTTGTAAGTCAAGGTCTTACTTCAGTATCTTGAATGTTCTGTGTATTTCAGGTTGTACATGTGCACTTGGGTAAAATTTATTATTAGACCAAATCAAAATAAACATGAATCTCTTATCACTTCCAAAGTTTGAGAGTCAATCTAAAGTTGCTAGCTATTATGCCATCAACCTTTTTTTTTTTTTTTTTGGTGAGCAAGATTGGCCCTGAGCTAACATCTGTTGCCAATCTTCCTCTTTTTGCTGGAGGAAGATTATCCCTGAGTTAACATCTGCAGCAATCTTCCTCTATTTTGTATGTGGGATACCGCCACAGCATGGCTTAACGAGTAGTGTGCAGTTCCACGCCCGGAATCTGAACCCACGAACCCTGGGCTGCCAAAATGGAGCATACGAACTTAACCACTACCCCACCAGGCCAGCCCACCATCAACCTTTTGACTCATCTTACATTTGCCATCCATCTTTCCTTAAAAGTGACATACCCAGATTAACATTCAAGGTAGTGCCATAATTCTTTTAGATAAAACGGGTGGCATGCTTTTTCTTTCTTTGAGATTAAATAACTGGGATAAGTGTTTTCAGAATTCTCACAAATAATGGCTTTGAGTTCTAAAGTCTTAGAGATGGTGAGGGGAGGGTAGGAGAACAAAGTTAAGAAGAAACTTACTGAAGTGGCAAATGGGAAAAAAGGATTCAAGTTGATGCTTTAAGAGGAGCTCATAGGCACACATATTGTGTAATAGCAATGATAATATCAATAATGATAAAACTGGTAACAATAATGACAAAAATGTACAGCTTTTAACAGGTCTTTATTCTATACAACTCTTACTAAATCTCTACAGTGTTCAATATAATGTTACATATTTTCTCATATGATCCTCATTGTAAAATTGGGGTCTTGCCTTATCATTAAATTTAGACTAATTAAGCCTTTAAAGATAGCCTATTCAGATATTATTAGATTCAGAAATGGCAAGAACTTTCTGACTTCCTACCAACTCTGATATAATTGTGGGTGAATAATTGGTTCAGTACATCTTACAGGGCACACGATTCAGCATTTTATGAAATTCTACAGGGGTTTCTAATGTATAGAAAGACAGTTTGGGTACATTTAGGTAGACTAAAAGTAATGCGAAATCAGAGTTGATTTCTTTTTTTCAATTCTTGGCCAATTTCTGAGTATTAACTGAATTGGCTCTATGTGCTTACATTTCAATATCAAGGAGCAACAAATGTGGCATAAAGACCCATTATCAACAAACTTCTGGTGCTGCTTTAGATTGTATTGGTAGTTTTCTACATCATATCTCTTTTTGAGATATCTACATCCATGATATAAGTATGATAATACCTTATATTTGAATAATAATGATAAATCTACCATTTATTGATAGTTTCCCAGACTCTATAACATGCTAATTTTCACAGTATCTTGCTAGATATGTATATTATCACAATTTTATAGATGATGATAGGGTAGTGAAAGGACCCAGCTAGTAAGTGGCAGAAGCTGGAATTAGAACATGTCTATTTGTCTCTGTAGCCTAAGCTTTTTTTTTTCTCTACAGCATTAAAATCAGCTTCCAAGATAAGGTATACTTTTTTTATAGTTTGAAAATTAATTCATAGGTAATACCTAATTTACTTTTACAACAACTCCGTGGACTAAGTTTTCCAACTAAACCAACATTAAAATCCTGTTTTGTGATCCAAAGAGTTTAAATGCCTCTCTCAAGTTCAAATATTCCGATTTCAGTTTAAATTCTGGGCCTCTAACATCTTTATGTTCTTTTTCTGTAGACTAAGCATCTACTCTGTACCAGGGACTGGAGACATAAAAATGTAGCAGATGCTGTATAAACCCAATAAAGAGGCTCCGCATGTGCTGGTTGGACTTACACACTTATAAGTATAATTAACAGCGCAAGGAAATACGCAATATGCTTAAAAACAGTAAAGGCAATAGAAAGTTAGAGGACAGGATTTTCTGTGCGTGTGAGTGTGTGTGTGTGATCAGAGACGTGGGACTTGAGTTGAATCTTGAAGGAAGGGTAATATTTGATAGAAATGAGTGGAGATTGCATATTAGGTATAGAAATGAAATGAGTAATACATACTTTCTAGAACCATTGTATGAGTGGTCTTCATCTTTGATAATCCCCCTTGACCATTATATTAAAAAAAAAACCTTATAATGGGAGACTCCAGTGAGTTATTCTTCTCATGTTTAGATACTTCTCAGAGGTTTAGAGAAAAGGTTTTTTTTTAAACTTCTTTTTCAGGACAATCTTTTCTTTATTATTACCTAGACAGTGATTTTAAAGCATCCATCAAAAGATTCAAAACAATTGTTTACCTTCATTGTTCATTACCTGCTATGAAAATGTAGTAGACTGCTTTCTCTATCATTCCAGGTCAAATCACTCAGCATTTTAAAACTGTGAGCATTTCATTTCCTTATGTTAGACTTGTGTATTTTTTCTTCCAGTGATTAAATTCTGCAGTTTGAAAATGTGAGCACCTTTGTTCATGACCTGCCAATAAGCACTGGATGATGTTTCTTATTTTCTGGCAAGACGATTTTTTTTTCCGAAAAAAGTATATAGAACTAGACTATACTTGTCGTAAATTATGTTTTAACAAATACAGTTTTTTTTTTTTTTTAGTTTTGTTGTTTTACTCTCGCTTGGGCTTTTGATAATTATAAGCACAGAAAAATAATGTTTTTTATAGATAATTATCTGAACCATCAAGAAATTTCCTTACATAGAAGCCTTGACCACAACAATATAAAAAAATAAAACATTTCTGAAGGAGCAAATCTTGATTTTAGTTGGTATAAGTTATAGTAACAATAAACACTATTTGAGATTGAATACATTTACTTATAGTCACAATATCCTCATTTTATTTTGGCTTATTCCTTTCTGGTTCTGGTCATGTTCTTTCTCTCTCTCCATCCATCACAACCCACACAGACAGACAGACAGACACACACACAGTGAAAACACTCATGCCCATGCTGCTTTAATTACTTCTTTAGACCATTTCCATATTATCAGAAAAAATGTTTTTTCCAATTTCTACACTTTCTTCACAATTGTCGTTTTATTGTTTTGCTCTGTTAAATCATTCACCTATTATTTGACAAGATACAAACAGAGCATATGTTTTCTTTTATCCCTGTTTTTCTTTCCCTTGGGATGTGACGTTTCTTCTGGTCTTCTTCATCTCTGATGGATTTAGATGGGATAAAAAAAGAATAGATCTCAGCTAAAAATGAACCAATAAGAAAGACACTTTGATTATGCCCAAGACCAAAACTTTGCAAAGTACTAATATAGCATTCAGTGGCATCACTTGTGAAAGTTTCTTAGTCTTCATTCATTTAATTTGAGGAAACCATAGTAACAGAAAGTATGTTGCTCTTGAAATCAGAAGACCTGAGTCTAAGTGCCGACTTTGCCGACTCTACCGTCTACCAATTGTACTTGGTTTGCACACGTTACATCACCTCTCTGGGCCTGAGTTTCCTCATCTGTAAAGTGAAGCAGTTAGATTTCTAAAATGCCATGACTGTGAGTTATAGACAAAGGAGAGAGTAGAGAATCCCAAGTGCCATATTTCTCTAAAAGAAACAAAGGATGCGATTGGTTTTATGGCCTTTTTAATATGTGACACTGGCTATATATTAAGTGGAAAACAAAAACTAGGCTTGTAAGGATTTAGAGATGTTAGCAAATGATTGCTGCAGATTAAGAATCCGTAGAGAAGCCACATATAACTGTACACTCCATTAAAGCTTCAAATGGTGCGAGGAAGTCTGACTGAATAGATATCAACTAGGAGAGGAGGAATGGAGTAGAACAGGTTTACGGTTCTGCATAATCGTATTTCTACATTGCATCTTGTCGACTAGCTGGAGGGAATAGATCGCATTTCTTTTCAATACTATTGCATATTAATGATGCTATTGTGAACTGAGAATCGCATTCTTCACACAGATGTCTGCAACTCCACTTTGGTAGTCTTAAAAAAATAACTGAAAATGTGGTACTGAGATTGACAGAGGAACAGATTAATAAATTTAGTTATTTCATTAAACTGCTTTGTCATAGGCTGGCAAAAGATATATTGGCTAATTCCCTCCTGTTTATTTCTCCCCTCTTCCTTAGAAAATTCTGTTTGAGGTGAATTCTGTTGAAATCAATTAGCATGATGGAACTGTGGAAGCTTTAAAAAGAGACTGGCTGATGGTTTTGCTGTGGTTATTTGTTGCTTTACAACTCATGTTAGATTTCACATCCAGCACCCTCAAAAATTAAGAAGGTGAGAAACATATTGGCAACTGATTAAGTGAGAAGACATAATATGAGCTCCTGGATCTACATTTTATTGGACTTGAGAATTTCAGCCTATTACTTTTCCTCTTCTAAACTCAGTTTGTTCATTTTCAGTATGGAAATAATGCAGATGATGATCATAATAAACCAAATCATGAACTTTTGAGGATATCATATAAGAAAATGGAGGTAAATGTGCTTTATAAAGGACTATATATTTATTTTCACCATTATTGATCAGGTTTTACCTGCTTGTTTGCATAAGGTGGTAAACCTATATTTAATAATAATAATAATAATACAAAAATCTCTGTTTTTTGAATAGATAATAGCTATCTTTGTTACAAATGCTAAATATGATAAGGGCATTTATTTTTTGACACAAGAATTGATCATAATTTAATTTCCTGAAAAGTTATTTTGTACTGTGCTGGTGTTAAGAACTTTTATTACATTATCTCATTGAATACTGACGCTTAGAGAGGCTAATTTACTGACTATCACTCAACAAGTAAATGGCAGGTTTCGGATTTAAACATCTGTGGGTCTGGTTCCGATGTTGCTTCTACATCCTGCAGCATCCTGCTTCCTGCCTTGACCCCATCTTTATCCATTAGTTTCTGTCTTCCTACAGAAAATACTTACACTGCTTTTCAAAGATATTAACTCTGGTTCAGTGAATGGACAATCTAAAACAGAAAACACTTGCAGCAAAGACTGAATTGAACTCATACGAGGTACATATTAGGATGCCCTCATTTTAGGCGGTACACAAGGATAAATTTATATAACTTATATGTGTGGCGGAGACGAGACTTTTAGATATATATAAGGCAAGGAATATCAATAAAAGATGCTATGCTTGTGGCAGAGACTAGGTTATGCATGCTGGGGACACTAAAGGCAAAGCCGTAGTTTAGAATCCCAGGTAGCTGTGTGGCTTTGCATGAGCTCTCTGAACGAGACTTTGCACAACCACTCTGGACTGCTCCATTCCTTCACCCATAAAATGGGGATTTAGAAATATTTCCTAAATTGTAGTGATAGTGTGAGATCCAGATGAGCTCATCTAAGCATAGGGGGTCACAGTACCAAGGAGAGAGAGATTTTGACCTAAAAGAGAAATTGAATTTCCTCATATTAAAATATTGTGGTAAACATTTTTGATTTGTTTTCAGTTCTTGATTTAGATACTTTGCCTTTGTTTTGTGTTGGTAGTGATTGCCCCCATTAAATGCTAGCACCGACATTTTTGTTTTTATGTGGGCAAAGCATCTTTTAGGGAAACAAAATTAAAATAATGGTTCAGCTCCACCCAGAAATGTCATGTTGCAGCCATTAGCAAGCTATAGTAGAATGTTTGGAAGATATCAATAATGAATTACAGTATAAATATTTATGGAGTGCTGTGAGGTAGTTAGTTTCCATCAAGCTGGGGACATGCAAAATTGAATAGATACTGACACTAAACAAGATTTTGATTAAGTGGTTGCGGCATAATCCTTTTTCAATATTAAACAAATACCATCTTTAACATTGTTTGAGGTAAAGTGGGTTTTGGAATTTTGGTTGTAGGAAAAGTCTCTCTAATAAAATATATATTATTTTAATGGATTATGAATATAGAATGACTTTGTAAATATCTATATTTTTTCCAAGTTTACACAGTGGGTATAAAAAAGTTAGAAAAATGTGCCTATATAATACTGCCTAGATATTTTGGAAATAAAAAAGGTAAGATACTTAACACTTTTGTTCCCAAATATAAATGATTGTCATATTAAGGCTTTCAAATTGGTTTGAACATTTCTGTCCTCTATTTTGCTGCTTGATATTTCCCTCTAGGAAACTCTGTTAAGAAAGGCTAGAGTGATGATCCTTTTGTCTCTCCTCTTCAATCTACAGTAAGTAAAACATCCATAACTCAATAAAGGGTACATTGCCCAACACAGCAGGATAACAGAGAGATCCAAACATAGGTACATATGAAGGTGGGTGGATTGGAGCACATAGAGGAGGTGAATCAAGGGAACAGCAGAGGTGATGCCCAGGATCCTGTCTGCTCACTACAGAAGCTGAGCCAGCTGCCCCCAGCTCCAGAGAACACAGTGGGCAGCAGTGGAGTACAATGAGTGACTCTGGCCTCCCTGCCATGTGGCACCTGTGGCCATGGGGAACTGAGGAGCAGCAGAGGTGACCCCCATGATCCTGGGTCCCTGGGTGTGGCTCAAAGCCTGGTAGCAACAGCTCTATTTATGATAAAAACTCTGAATAAAATAGGTATAGAAGGACATATATGACATAATAAAGGCCATGTATCACAAACCCACAGACATCATACTCAATGGGGAAAAACTGAAAGCCATCCCTCTAAGAACAGGAACAAGACAAGGATGCCCAGTTCCTCTCTTATTCAACACAAGATTAGAAGTCCTAGCTAGAGCAATTAGGTAAGAAAAAGAAATAAAAGGAATCCAAAACAGTCACTATTTGTGAATGACATGATTTTATATATAGAAAACCCTAAAGAATCCACTGAAAACTATTAGAAATAATGAACAAATACAGTAAAGGTGCAGGGTACAAAATGAACATACAAAAGACAGTTGCATTCCTATACACTTATACAAACTAGCAGAAAGAGAAGTCAAGAAAACAATCCCATTTACAATTGCAACAAACAGAATAAAATGCATAGGAATAAATTTAATCAAGGAGGTGAAAGACATGCACACTGAAAACTAAAAGACATTGTTGAAAGAAATCAATAAGACACAAAGAAATGAAAAGATATTCCAAGCTCATGGATTGGAAGAATTAGCATAGTTAAAAAGTTTATGTTACCTAAAGCAATCTACAGATTTGTGGCAATCCTTATCAAAATCCCAATGATATTTTTCACAGAAATAGAACAAAGAACCCTAAAATGTATAGGGAACAAAAAAAGAACCTGAGTAGCTGAAGCAATCCTGAGAAAAAAGAACAAAACTGGAAGTATCGCTCTGCTTGATTTCAAAGTATACTACAAAGTATCAAAACAGCATGGTAATGGCAGATAAAGAGACATGCAAATCAATGGAACAGAATCGAGAGCCAAGAAATAAACCCACACATATTTGGACAGCTAATTTTTGATAAAGGAGCCAAGAGCATACAATGGAGAAAGGAGAGTCTCCTCAATAAACGGTGTTGGGAAAACTGGACAGCCACACGCAAAAGAATCGAACTAGACCATTATCTTATACCATGCACAAAAATTAACTCAAAATGGGTTAAAGACTTGAATGGAAGACCTGAAACCTTAAAACTGCCAGAAGAAAACATAGGTAGTACAATCTTTGACATCAGTTTTAGAGTATCATTTTTAATAGGTCGCCTCAGGTAAGGGAAACAAAAGCAAAAATAAACAAATGGGACTACATCAAGCTAAAAAGCTCCTGCACAGCAAAGGAAACCATCAACAAAACAAAGACAACCTACCAACTGGGAGAAAATAATTACAAATCATATATCTGATAAGAGGTCAACATCCAAAATATATAAAGAACACATACAACTCAAGAACAAAAAAACAAACAACCTGATTTAAAAAATGGGCAAAGAATCTGAACAGACAGTTTTCCAAAGAAGATCTACAGATGACCAATAGGCATATGAAAAGATGTCAACACCGCTAATTATTAGGGAAATACAAATCAACACCAAAATGAGATAACACCTCACACCTTTCAGAATGGCTATAATTAACAAGACAAGAAATAACAAGTGTTGGAGAGGATGTGGAGAAAAGGGAACCCTCATACACTGCTGGTGGGAGTGCAAACTGATGCTGCCACCTTGGAAAACAGTATGGAGATTCCTCAAAAAAATGAGTAGAGCTACCATATGATCCAGCTATTGCACTGCTGGGTATTTATCCAAAGAACATGAAAACATGAATGCAAAAAGATATTTGCACCTCAGGGGCTGGCCTGGTGGCATAGTGGTTAAATTCATGTGACCTGCTTTGGTAGCTGAGGGTTCATAGGTTCAGATCCCAGGTGCAGACCTATATACCACTCATCAAGCCATCCTGTGGTGGCATCTCACATACAAGATAGAGGAAGATTGGCACAGATGTTGGCTCAGGAACAATCTTCCTCAAGCAAAAAGAGGAAGATTGGCAACAGAAGTTAGCTCAGGGCCAATCTTCCTCACCAAAATAAAACCCACAAGATATTCACACCCCTATATTCATTGCAGATTATTTACAACAACCAAGACAAGGAAACAACCTCAATGCCCATTGACAGATGAATGGATAAAGAAAATGTGGTATATATATACAATGAAATACTACTGAGCCATAAAACAAAATGAAATCTTGACATTTGTGACAACATGAATGGATCTTGCGGGTATTATGTTAAGTGAAATAAGTCAATGGAGAAAGACAAATACTGCATGATTTCACTCATATGTGGAAGATAAAAACAAACAAACACATACATACAGAGAATAGATTGATGGTTACAAGAGGAGAAGGGGTTTGGGGAGGGCTAAAGCGATAATGGATCACATTTGTGTGGTGATGGATGGAAACTATACTTTTGGTAGTGAATACAGTGTAGTATATACAGAAGTCGAAATACAATGATGTATGCCTGAAATATATAATGTGATAAACCACTGTTACTTCAATTAAAAATAAAACTATGGAAAAAATAAAATGCAGAAAAAAGAAAGGCTTCTAGAAAAGTGTGAAAATTCTGTTTTAGTGGGCTTTTAAGAATTGAATTATAGAAGGAAGATCCAAGATGGCGCTGTGAGTAGTCCTCTTTGTCTCTCCCCCTTCGAGTCTACAATTATTTGGACACTTATCACTTGACAAAGGATATCCAGACAGGATCTCAGGACGTCTGAGACACCCACGCGACTATACATCGGAAGGCGGACGGACTTTCCTCCGGGAGGATGTGGAAATAGGTGAAAACTCTCCAACCCCGACGAGCAGCCTAGTACCCGCAAGCGGCTTTCTTCCAACAGACGCCCCCAGAGGATCTACACACATCTAGGGCAGGAGCGAGCACACAACAGAGGAGCGACGGTGGAAACAGGTGACCAGAACCCTACCTAAACCCCCCACAATTACTCCTAAAAGCAGAGGGAAACTTTGGAGTTGCACACCTGAGCCCGCGGGGAGACCCCTCCTGGTGTTCGCGGCGCCCGGAGGGTCCCAGAGAGAGTCGCTGAGGGTACGGAGGTCTCCCAGCTGCCATTGCCCGCCCTGTGGGAGTAGGGATTGCCGGAGATCTCGGAGAGGACCGGGGCTGGGGGAACTTT